>NC_140167.1:189804267-189866767 GCF_963971535.1 Notolepis coatsorum
ATACAAATCGTAAATCCGGCTATGCTTTATCCACAGGTACAATAAATGATCAATGTCCTCATATTATCCTTGTGTAGAACCCCCCCCCCCCCCCCCCCCCCCCGCCTCCCCTCTCCAAGGCTTTCATGTTGCCCTGTGGGAGCCAAATAAAACACAGTCTTCTACTGTGAATAAAGAGCCAAAATACCTTGCTGTATCAGTCATGAATTATTTGAACACTATTGATTTGTGTAAATTGTGCTTCATCTGTTGCATTTCCCCAGAGTGTGTGACCATAGCTATATTAGCGGCAGCACATGGATCCCGCGCTAAAATACACTTGTACTAGCGTTTTTATTTATTTAATAATTTTTTTGTTAAAGGCCCAATCTGTGCATTTTTTGGGTGGCTTTTGTGGATGGCAAATAAGCTTTGTTCTTTGTTCTTCTTTTGTTCATAAAGCAGGATATAGATCTATTATATTATAAACTAAAACAAACCTTTTTACACACATGAAATACAGCGAATACAATAAAAATTTTGATATTTACCCACAGTCTAGTGTTAGTCCTTGTCTCAAGAACATAGTCAATCGACGATAGAGAATAAAAACATTGTTTCCATTGCTGGTTTAATTATTTGTTTATTTTCAATCGGCTGAGCTACACGCGTTTATTTGCGCTTTGATCACCCATTGGACCTTTAAAAGATCATGGAAGTAATTAATGGAAGTAGATAATAACAGACTTTAGCTGGAGAGAGAGAGAGAGAGAGAGAGAGAGAGAGAGAGAGAGAGAGAGAGAGAGAGAGAGAGAGAGAGAGAGAGAGAGAGAGAGAGAGAGAGAGAGAGAGAAAGGGAAGAGAGACAGCAGAGAGAGAGACAGCATGTTGGGGTTGAGGGGTGTGAGGGGGGGGCTGATACTGAAGCATTGTTAGTGGATTACAGTGTTTTCCCTGCAAATCTGTGCAGCGTTTAGGGGTATAATGTCAATTTCATGCTGTCTTTCAATCTGGGGGCCCCTCTGCCCTGTGGGTAGATAGCAGTTGGAGGACACACAAGAGAAAAAAAAGAAAAAAACATAACAATCCAAAAAGGAGACCAACATATTCCCAAAACATCCCAGGCTAGTTTGGACTAATGTTCAGCAGTGTTATTTTTTCTCTTTTTTCATGTTGAATTCCTTTTTTTCTCCTTATTTCTTTTGCCCTAAAAGTCTGAATTAGATGGCAGACGAGGCTTTGAACGCAGAGTAGTCTCTCTATTCTCTGTGGAACTGGCTCCACAGCAGCACTGGAGGAAGAGGAGCTTGACGAAGGCTCCAGACAACACAGCGGCCGTGAGATCCCAGAGAGATCCCTGCAGACAAACAAACACTTAATGGCCATCATTAACATGGCTGGAGGTGGAATCCCGATTCCTAACGACGACACTGGATCACGTGGGGTGAATCACGTCATATCTGCTGTCCGGTTTGGATGGTGTATACATGTAGAAATATCTGGTTAATGTTAAAAAAATAAAATATAAAATATCGGAAATACCAATTTATCGGAAAATGCTCATTATCGTAAAACCGCAAGGAAATGACTAAATCCAGATTCAACCCTGCCATTGGAAAGTGGAGCATTTTCCCTATCCATAGATGTATGATTTGGCCATAATAAGGTCAAGGTCAAGTTCAAGGTCAAATATGAATTCATAATTAAAATCGATTATCATTTATTACTGTATCTACAAATCCTTCTGTTTAATCATCTTCCCTTTATTCATTTGCTTAGATTTTTTGTACACATGATCTCAATAAGGTGGTGAATGAGCTCAGTGAGCATTTTCTCGTACCCCGCAGATTTAACATGGTATTATTCACCGTCAAAGATGCAAAAATAAATCATAATTTATATTCTCCTTTTCTTCATTACAATTTACTCAAGCCTAGTAACAGACACAATATTTCTGACACTGGAAATACATACCCCCAGGTCCCTAGATGTTCCTAGATACCAAGAACGTGCAAATTGACCTTGCAGAAGTGGAGCAATCTTCCATTTACTTAGGCATGTACCTTTAGGCGAAATATTCCTACAGCTGCATAATACTTCCTTATTGGATTATAGCTGTTCCCTGTCCCTGTATACTAGGCTACAGTACAGAACGATATGGTGATATTTGGAGATAATTTTAAGCACTATGACAATAAACGTCATGATGGTGAAGATTATATTAGGAGCTGGAGATGATGACAAGTTGTTTTTGAAATTTAGATTTATTTATTTTTAAGCCGGAATATGGCTGTCCTCTCTTGGGACACGCACACACACACACACACACACACACACACACACACACACACACACACACACACACACACACACACACACACACACACACACACACACACACACACACACACACACACACACACACACACACACACACACACACACACACACACACACACACACACGCATATATTAATACAGGTAATTCACTATATAATCTCCAATGCTAGGCTACTTAACATTTACCCAAAATGTATAATACATGTAGCTACACATTTCTTATAGGCTGAGATTAGCAAAAGGAAAAAAGAAACCCATTTCTTAGCCTCATTTAACCTCTATCTAACCTCGGTAACTGCTTAGTCATCATGAATGAAAGTCACCAACTCCCCTTCAAAAAGAGAAAAAAAAACAAAGAAAAAACCTTGGCAAACGTCCAGAAGCTCAGATCTGCGTTTAGAATCATTCATCCCTTTACACGTGAAGGATTAGTCTGGCAGAGTGAACAGGTTCAAACACTGTTGTGGCATTTCCAATCCCACTTAGGCCCATGTTCTCTGCCTCCCCTTTTTCCTCTCTAGCTCTACCTGTGTGCTGCTTTCCTGGCTGAGTGGAGACGCTGTAGAGTGTAGACAGTGATCAACCTCCACACACAGGCTACTGAGCACCTGACAGTGTTGTCATCTGCAACTAAACCCTCATATTGATGCTATATCTATCTGCAACTGGAAGTCCAACTTATGATCAGCGGGGGTCGTCCTATTCCTCTCTCTCTCTCTCTCTCTTTCTCTCTCTCTCTCTCTCTCTCTCTCTCTCTCTCTCTCTCTCTCTCTCTCTCTCTCTCTCTCTCTCTCTCTCTCTCTCTCTCCTCTCTCTCTCTCTCTCTCTCTCTCTCTCTCTCTCTCTCTCTCTCTCTCTCTCTGTGTGTGCTTGTCTTCCAGACACCACCACAGGTTCATTGAAACCGACTGATGGCTTGATGATAACGCTCAGAAGCCCATCACAAGTAGGTAGCAGCGGGGGGATTTCCTCGTCACGTCATAATTAGCTCCAGAAGATGATCACTCAGGACACGGTGGTGGGGTTTATGGGCAGTTAAAGGACTGCGCTTTAGGATCTCCTCCAACTCACTGGCAGACCGTGTATTTCAGTTGGACTGCGATTCTTAAAGGAGCAGGACTCTCTGTACCTGCAGCCATGCGGTGTGTCTGATGATGTTCGCGCTCTGAGAACATTCCAGTGGGTTGAATTCAACCGAAAGCAATTCATATAGGCCTGTAATCGACAGTATTATATCTGTGTGGGTTTATCCGCCGAATAATTCAACAAAAGCGTCACCAGGGAAACTAGCTAGCAGCAATGAACCCTTTCACTACCAAAGTGTTAACCCTTCCACTGCGACAATACAGAAGGTTAACCCTTTCACTACCACACGACAAAGGGTTAACCCTTTCGCAAGCACACTACAGAAGGTTAACCCTTTCACAACCACACTACAGAAGGTTAACCCTTTCACTATACCACACTACAGAAGGTTAACCCTTTCACTACCACACTACAGAAGGTTAACCCTTTCACAACCACACTACAGACGGTTAGCCCTTTACTATCACACAACCGACAGCGATGTCGTCAGTTGTGTGATAGTAAAGGGGCGGGCTAACCTTCTGTCGTGTGGCAGTGAAAGGGTTAAAGTATAAATTAATTGGACTGATCCTGTGGCCTGATTACACTTGTATATAGAGTCTATAAACGCCCTGGTGGACTATATGAACATGAATACAGCTGTGCAGCCACGGGGGCAGAGAGGGCTGAAAGGGCCCCTCTTCATTGGTGCTGGAAGAGGAGGAGGGCTTCACTAATGAAAGATCCTTAGCTCCCTCTCAGTCCCCTGCACAGAAATCGGGCAGCTGACACAGGAAGACATTTGGAATAAACGGTGTTTACCTGGAGGTGAAGAAAATGAACTAGGCTATTAGTTTTACCCCTAATCACAGCAGATGAGTTATTTACTCGTGTGAGATGGAAATATTTATTTAGAAAATATGCATAGCAGATTCTGGCAATATTGTGATATATTTATATATATATATATATATATATATATATATATATATTATATATATATATATATATATATATATATATATATATATATATATATATATATATATATATATATATATATATATATATATATATATATACACACACACATATATATATAGTTATATTAAATCTGAAAGATTTTTTGGGCCAAACATTGCAATGAACTACAAGTTGTTATTATAACCAATTACAAAAAGGAAATGTTGTGTGTCGTAATAAAAGCACAATTGTGTGCTTATAGTGAGTCAATAATTTACATTATGATGATGATGATGATAATAATAATACTAATAATAACAATAATAATCATCATCATCATCATCATCATCATCATCATCATCATCATCATCATCATTTACATAGGCCTAATAATATACTTAAGCTGTATGTGTAAGGAGGGAAGGAGCCATTTCCATTGCCTATAGCATTCCATTTAAAGTCATCTTAAATCGTAAACATAAGCCTTTCTAGTTGTGTTTTTTTCCAACGTGGTTATATACTACACTCACAATTAATTATCTCATGAACTCAAATTAAGACATGCTGTTCAGCTTATAATGATACTATAACCTCTGGGGTTATCAATGCTTGCTGGTGCAGTATACTCATGACCTGTCACTCACACTCACACACACAACAAAAATAAACATACAAAAAAAATAAAAACTCCAGGCCTCTCCTATCAAACGCCTGGTGGTGGGTAGTCGGGGTGGGATGTTGAAATAGTTGGCAACGGTCGAGAAGTGGTGCGATTCATGCCCCTTGAAGAATGTTTGGTCATTAAACCAGAGCGTGTAAAGAGCATCCCTCTTGGATTTGTGCTGGTGTTGTATTCTGATATCCTCGAGGCTGCTGTTTGATTGGGCGGCACATGTGGGCGCCGCGCGTCACGTTCGAACGTTTAGGGGAGGGAAAGTAACGCATTGAAGTTTTACAATTAAGATATCGTCGATGCGCGCGAGAACTGGTCTCAAACGCAAGGCTATAGTAAGTGAATGAACTATCCATAATGCAAAACACTGTCACACAGTTGGTTTAATGTTTTGTCCATCGTCCATGTTCAAAATGTTGTGCCGTCTTTTTCCTATCCTCTTCCTATTTTGATGCGGTATTTGACTATGTGCTGATAGACTAAATTATTAAAGGAGGGGATATTAAAAAAATAAAAATAAAAAGCTAAAATAATCATATCATTTTGTAAACTTTTTGTAAAATTAAATATAGATTGTATCCTAATAGATTTATTTAAATTTAAATAAATGTTCCTTCATTGGGTGAACAAACTCCTATTTTCCATTCTGGTAACTGCCACATTCGAACAGGAAAATCTGGTGATCAAATATGATTTGGCGTGTGTAAAATGTATATTAGTGTGTTGTAAAATTAACGTTGAAACAGACCCTGATGGTCTCATCTGGTGTGCAGAGTATATGGGGCATATACGTGCAGGGTCACGCGTAAATTTTATTTTTTTAATTGTATATATATATTTTTTTTTTAAAGGGCAGAATGGTTGCGGGCTATAACAGTGCTGTTACCACCCACAGTGCATCATTATAAACGCCAGTTTATTCGAGAGAATGATACTTAATACCGAGGCACACGATTGGGAGCACAGATTTGCGTCTTAAAGAGGATTTACGTCCATTAGCAACAAAAGGCGCAGTTCGTGGCACCAGGGAGACCTCGGCCCGGGTGTCAGCCGCTGTGATCTGACGCGGGGTTGGTGATAAATGGGAGAGATATCAAATCGCGTCATTAGAGAAGCTGAGCTACGAGCGCCTTCACACCGCCGGGGAGCTCAGGGTGTAGCGAGCCCAGGGGATGACGCTCCTCTCCCGGCCTTCTGTGAGTCTGTGAGCCGGACTGATGCGCGTCTTAGATAACGTTAAATCATTATGGGCTTCACTTGTTTCCATGGAAATCCCGTCAATAGAGGCACCGTTGTTGTTTCCACCAGTGATATGTCCATTGATCTGCAACGTTAACCTTGTCCTGTGTGCCCAGATATACCATTCAACAGCAAACACCCCCAGAGGGATATGAATTGAATATCATCACCCAGTATTTTTTGATAGGTGTAATTAATAGGTTCTATATCTTTCCTCGTCATTAGGCCAGGCGTTCGCGTCTCTATTTCTTCTAAATATGCATTGAAATGTCTATAGTTGCAGGGATTCATTCGTCCTAGAAAAAAAACGCCAAACGGGTTAAAAAGTTAGACAACTTGCCTTTGCTTAAATTGACGTTTAGAGAAGGTAGATCAATAAGTTAAATCTTTAAAAAAAATATATATATATATATATTTTCCATGCATCGATATTACCCCAAATGTAGGCCCGGATTCTGAACAAATTATAAATAAATTAATGTCTAATAGGCATATAAATCCATTAATAAATAATTCGTTTGGCACCAACAATCAATAATTAACATACAATGTGAGTGCTATAGGGTAATGCTCCTTCGTTTTGCCCTGGTAAGATTATGACTTCGTCCCAAAAAAACTCGATATGAGTTATAATCCTTTAATCTGTAGATAGCCTATATGGTTTCGGCCATATAGGTCTTTCGGTGGATTATAGCTTTCAATTACATTTGACAACTCAACAAACGGCAACAATAGGGATTCCAGAAGCTTTCTATTTTGTATTTCATAATCACGTTAACGAAATTATCGTGGTATTGATTGATTGATTGATTGATTGATTGATTGATTGAAAACTTTATTAACAGATTGCAGAATGGGTACAGTACAGTACAGCTCAATACATACAATTGTTAAGGGGATGCAGACCAGAGAAAGACTTTCGTCTTGTTTACACCAGGGTCCCCCATTTTCAATTAATCATAATAGGTATTATTTAAATATAGCCTATACTGCTTTCTCGCACGCGAAAGTCACTCTGTAGGCATTTTAATGACCTAGTAATTAAATTAACCGCCTCCGTCGCAGCAGCATTGATTTCTGGAAAAGCTGCTGAAAGTTGAATTGTGAAAAGTCGAGCCGCCTGTATAATTGCTCAGGACACAGAGATGGGGGCTGGGCTGAGGTGGCCGTGTATAAATAGTGTTGCTCTCAAATACACAGCAGTCATAACAGCAGGCAGGGATCTCACCTCTTCTCCTCCCCTCCTCGCATCGCGGCTCTAGATCACGACAATTACGCACGGAGAGAGCAGAGAGACAGTAGAACCGGTGCCGCTCATTATTACGGTGGATTTCCGTGGCTCGGGAGGATCCACTATATCGACCATATGATGGAAGAACTTACGGCGTTCGTGTCGAAGTCTTTCGATCAGAAAAGCAAGGAGAGCAGCAAGGAGAGCATCACGTACCGGGAAGTTTTGGAGAGCGGCTTGGCGCGGGCGAGAGAGCTGGGCACCTCGGAGACAAACCTGCAGGACATAGCGGAAGGCTGCCCGGTGCATTTGTTCAAGGAGCACGTAGAGCTAGAGAAGGAGAAACTGAAGGAGTTTAATGTTTCGAGGGCTACAGAAGGTACGCTTTGTTTTTATCCCCCATTTTGTTTCGGGAAGTGTCTGAAGTGTGCGGTGTTGTTGCAGGGAGCAGCGTTTTTTTTTTTAGCGTATGCTATTATGCTATTATGGATTGTGTAATAATGACTCATATTTTAATTTATTCAGTAACGCATTGTATTAGCTTTGTATTTATTTATTAGGATATAGGCCTATTATAACATGGTATTCCAATAACGGGTTGCTGCCTGACCACCGTCTTCTAACCCGTTTGCTGATTGTTTGAGAAATAGCTGCAGTTTCAAACAGTCTACAGTTTCACTCGCGGGACATCTTATTATTGCTATATTGATTCCTGCGAACTTTTCTAACAAACTGTATCGAATATCCGTATAGTCAGAGAATTAAATCTAGTTTGTTTTCCATAGTATACCGCGGGTTGACTCTACTTTTAGTTCTTGACTCTCAGTCAGCCGGGCCCTTAGCACATGTAGGCTACATTCTGTATACAGTTCCATGCAGGTGGTGTTCATTATAGTTGTTATAGCCTATAACAGGTGTATAAATAACTTCTAAAAGGCTGTTATATTCCCTTATTTTCAGGGATAGCGTGATATAAATTTGAATATAGGCAATTATGTTGTCAACAGCAGTATGTATACGTTGATAAAAAAATTGCCTATATTAGAAAACAAGGTATTTATATCAATATTTTGCAACGGATCATTACAGAGTTAGGCTATTAATTATAGCCCAAAGCCACTGTAGTAATATTTGTATTTAAATCAAACTTACATTAAAGAGTAGAATTAAGTACTGCTGGAACTTGATTGTTTCTAGTTTAACTAGATTGTGTCAAATAAACAATAGAAGTCACAAATATATATATTTTAAATACACGTATATATTTATTAAATGAGACTATATATATTGGTATGGCTTGTTTCTTTATTGCCTAAATAAATAAATAAATAATGAAAATATTTACAAAAGCGTGTGTGTACAGTATATACATATATATATATATATATATATATATTAGGCAATACATAAATTAGAAATGAACCTTCATATTTTTTCTGCACCCATTCTCCTGCTTATGTCACACAATGTATTTGATGTATATATTTATACAAATTCACAAAAGGCTGTAAAGGTCAGGGTATACTTGATTTATGCATACTTTATTGTGTTCTCTGTGCAGAAGAACTAACATTACCACACTGATTTGTGGCTGATGCATGGTAAAGAAGATATAGGTTTACATTTCGTCCGAAGTGTTAGTCTATTTATAATAACAACAACCAAGGGTAGATTTCTGTCAGGCCATGAGATGCTATATGTAGTACATCATGTGTGTGTGTGTGTGTGTGTGTGTGTGTGTGTGTGTGTGTGTGTGTGTGTGTGTGTGTGTGTGTGTGTGTGTGTGTGTGTGTGTGTGTGTGTGTGTGTGTGTGTGTGTGTGTGTGTGTGTGTGTGAGAGAGAGAGATATAGAGAAAGAGAGAGAAAGAGGGAAGAGAGAGAGAGAGAGAGAGAGAGAGAGAGAGAGAGAGAGAGAGAGAGAGAGAGAGAGAGAGAGAGAGAGAGAGAGAGAGAGAGAGAGAGAGAGAGAGAGAGCTCTGCAATGTCAGATACATTTAGTCCTTAAGTGATTTTATTAAACGTTTTGAATGTGGGCCATTTAACAGGGATATACGAGTGTAAAGAGAAAAAGGAGGACATGAAGTCCGAAGACGAGGACGCACAGAGCAAGCTGAAGCAGCGGCGGAGCCGGACAAACTTTACCCTGGAGCAGCTCAACGAGCTGGAGCGGCTGTTCGACGAGACGCACTACCCCGACGCCTTCATGCGGGAGGAGCTGAGCCAGCGGCTGGGCCTGTCGGAGGCCCGCGTGCAGGTCAGAGCCGCTCTCTCTCTACTCTACTCAATGTCATCAATGTCATCATCACTAGAATGGGATCACAGACAGGCCTGCACTGTACGCTCGGCCCATAGGAAAGGGTCATCATGAACACAGGGACTGTTTTGTGAAATTGGAATATTATGCGTAGACATGTCCTGCTCGGCCTCTGCATGCGAGGGCTCCTGGAAGCCGCGTATATCTGAATAGTTATAGTCCGTAAACTATAGTCACATTCTGCCTTTATGTTAAACGTTTCAAAGGAAAAATTAGAAATGTGGCACTAAGTGATGCCATAATGCTATATACAGTATAGCTTACTTATAAAAGTCCATAAGCTATATTGATATTTTGCGGGTCTATTATATCGCCCATACTTTAAAGGGGAAAAAAACATGCTCTTGTGAGTAATTCAATAATATTTTTGTCTACTATTGACTTTTTGGTCCAGACGCATGGTTTTCCCATTTGAGAGCACGACAGGCTCTTATCTAGGCCTGCAAATAATGTCGCCATCACAAGGGGTTCAGCATGGTGCGCCAATATGCCACCGTTATTTGTGGAGCATTTACGATTTCACGATGCAACGACGACAAAATAATGCCATATGCAAAACAAAACCAAAAGAAAGGTGTAGCATATAGCATAATGTGAAATGTTATAGATGTTGTTTACAAGGATAAAAGAAAAACAATGAAAGCAATAACAAAGATGGCCTATTGATAATATGCCACATTTCTCACCTTGTTTATACCTATTAACCATATTAACTACACATATGAAACTAGTTTACAAAAAATACGTTATTAGTATCATCGTAAAAATAAACGGAAAATATTAATTGGGGGGAAATAGCTTGGGGTTATAATAACCAACACTGAACACTGCAGTCAACTGCTTCAAACGGGATGAATGGGCTTTGCGATAGCCACACTGTCTGCAGGCATATTCTCCACACAGTTTAGATTATACTGTAGACATTTCTCATGAACCCAGGATTATTATTATTGTTATTACTTTTTTTTTAACACATCATTAAAATGAATGAAGAGACTGAACGTCTGCTTCAGGGGACTCGCTCTCATGTCAGTCACCCCCTCATCTTTGTAATATCTGACATTCGCTTGATGTACTGTTTCCATAAAAATAGATTAGAAATAATCCAATTCTGTCGAATATACGCTGCTGTTCAGCCTTCTAATCGAATAGCCTATAAGCGACTTCACAGACGTTTATAGCCTAATTCCAGCGGGTATTTTTGGAGGCACTGTGTCGAGTTGGCTGCTACACGTTATAGCTATGTAACATTTAGGGATTTTAGGCGAATCACTTTTCTGCAACGCGAGGTAAGGACATTACTCTGATCAACGGTCTTTCTGCAGTCCATAGGTATGCACATTTAATAGGAACGCTCCCGCCTGTAAAAAATAAAAAATAAAATAAAAAATGAAAAAGCTTTCAGTGGATTTACGGATGTGCTTTCGACCCCCCCCCCCCCCCGCCCCAATCTATTGAAAGTGAATTGCGAGGCCCTCCTCGGTTGATCGACGGTATTAACCTGCACTTAGTCGGTCGGACCAGCAGCCCTGCATGCGCCGCGCGCAGCTGTCAGGAATGTAATTGAAAGTTATGAGAGCTTGGTGAGGAGCAGGCAGTAATTCGATTAGGACTAATATCTTTGGATTTCTGGTGCAGCGCTAAATTAAATGTCATTATTCACTGTCTCTAATAAAAATCAAAAGGAAATGAGATTAGGGTATTTGTGAAGCGCCATCATTGAGTGGTCCTTAATGAAGAAATAACTGTCTGAACCGGTGTAGTTCACTTTGCTTAACATACTGGTACATAATTGGAATTGATCCCGAGCTGTAGTACCGAGCTGTAAAATATTAGCCCAGATTTATTTGAAGTGTTTTGTGTGCTGGTGCAAAAAAAAAACAGCAGCTATTTTCATCAACAGCTTGTCTGCATGCCATTCACTCATAATGTAGGCCTATTGCTCTGGATCTGCTAACAGTCTAGGTTAATAATTTACAAATATAGCAGAACTAGATTAGCATAATCATAACACAATATTTAACAACAACAACAACAACTTATTCACCGAATGTCAACATTACATTTATGTGATGGCAAAAAAAAGAAATTGAATACTTGAATATCCTGCCTGCCTATAGTCTACATGTCTCCAGGCGACTTTTAGTTGTTACTACTACCACGTCCTTAATAGAACTTGGTAGCCTAATAAAATACTTTATCGACAAGCGAATTATTGCCGTTTCACCGACACACGTTTAACGACGTTCACGTCGCTTAAAAATGATGTAATAAATGATTACGTAATGATTCTCATTTACAGTCGCGGATTTAGCGCCACAGAAGGCGCACAGACACGTGCACGCACCCTTTGTGGCGCGCCGCTTGCACAGTCGCTAATTCCGCGACTGTAAATGAGAATGAGTACGGGGGTCGGAGCCGGAGGAGAGGAGATAATAGTATTCACGGAACCAAATTAGGTTGATGATGATTAACAATAGGATGTAGTGCGTTTATTGCTACATAGAATATTTTGGACAAAAAAACATTTTTGGGTTTTTTGTCTAGCCTCTTGAATGGACATAATTTATGTATTTATTTCATTTGAACATTACCTGCTCATAGCTTGTGTATGATTTTTATTTGATATATTAACAATACGATTACGATTAGATGTCAATTAGATGTAAACAATACTATGGAAGATTAATGATGACAGATATATTTTTTTGGTATTAGGCATTTTGTAATGGTCTATTTGTTCCTAGGCCTAATAGCCTACATTTGCCATTGCATTACAGGTTTGGTTTCAAAACAGAAGAGCCAAATGTAGAAAACAGGAAAACCAGATGCACAAAGGTACATTTGATTGTAAGATTGTATTCTCTTAAATTTGTTTTTTGTTTTCTCTCCAAAAATTTGAATGTTTGTAATTCAAGTAAATGTATTATTATTATTATTATTATTATTATTATTATTATTATTATTATTATTATTATTATTATTATTATTATTATTATTATTATTATTATTATTATTATTATTATTATTATTATTATTATTATTATTATTATTATTATTGTTAATTCAAGTAATGTATTATTATTATTATTATTATTATTATTATTATTATTATTATTATTATTATTATTATTATTATTATTATTATTATTATTATTATTATTATTATTATTATTATTATTATTATTATTATTGTTATTATTATTATCATTATTAATTCTACAACCTCATGGCACCTGATGTAGACTGCACAACTGCATGTTTTTAGTTTCTACACAACTATCTATATCTTTTCCACTTTGCTCGCTAATAAGAGCCTTCTTAACTGTTTTTCTACTGCATGTGTAAAAAAAAAATCTGTCCTTCTGATTCCTGATCTCACACCACAACAACTGTCGGGCTGTCTGACAGACGTCTCTCCCTTCTCCGCAGGTGTTATTCTGGGCACTGCCAGTCACCTTGACGCCTGCAGAGTAGCTCCCTATGTCAACATGGGGGCCTTGCGGATGCCCTTCCAACAGGTAGGCCTCGTCCTCGTACGTATATACACCCGTAGGAGAAAGACTTAACAATGCTGAACTATTCGGTAGCGGCAGACAATGCTGGGGAAGGGGGGGGTGGTGAACTATTCGGTAGTGGCAGATAATGCTGGGAGCGCCTGGGAACCGCATCACGCGGCCCGGCTACGGTTGAGATATTTAGCTGAGTAGAAAGGTCAGTGTGTATAGGCTGTGCTGCATCACTTCTCAGCCAAGCCTATAATTATTTAGCATCTTGGAGGAGCATGGGTGATTATTGGGAACTGTAAAAAGCAGGGCGAGAGAGCATGCAAATGCAGTGTGTGGGTGTGTGTGTCTATGCCTGTGTGTGTGTGTGTGTGTGTGTGTGTGTGTGTGTGTGTGTGTGTGTGTGTGTGTGTGTGCACACTTGGGTGAGGGGGAGCATGTGTTTGTGTGTACGTGTATGTGTGTGTTTCTATCTGTGTGTGTGTGTGGGTGAGCACACTTGAGTAAGAGGGAGCTGTGTGTGTGTCTATGTTTGTTTCTATGTGGGTGTTTGTGTGTCTGTCTGCATGGGTGGGTGGGGGGGTGGGGTGCACACTTGGGTGAGGGTGTGTGTGTGTGTGTGTTTGTGTGTGTGTGTCTATGTTTGTTTCTATAGGTGTGTGTGTGTGTGTGTGTGTCTGCGTGGGTGGTGGGGGGGGGGGGGGGGGGGGTGCGCACACTTGAGTGAGGGGGGAGGGTGTCTGTGTCTGTGTGTGTGTTTGTGTGTACACTGCTATTTTTGTAAATCAACATGAACCTATTAAGGCAGTGGTTAGCTATCAGATGCGCTAAACGATGAGACCAGTGTGTGTACGTGCATGTGCCAGGGGTGAGAGGGAGGGGGAAGGGAGCGACGAGGGAGGGTGTGTGGGGGGGGGGGGCACACACACTCAACCCCGATATACCACTCACCTCATGCCAGTGGTGTGAGGGTCAGGCAGGTGGAGGAGAGGTGGACATTTGATCTGCTGCTATCTGCCTCGGCAGCCAGGCACTGCGGTGCCCGCTGCACCCCCGGTGCAAATCACCGGCCTAATTAAGCCAACAGTGCGGCAGGCATGAGCACTAAAAGAGATGATGAAAGCCGGGGAGTGGAGAGGCCTGTGATGGATATTGGCGTTGAGCTGCGTTGGTAGGGGTGGATGCATGAGACCTGCATACTGAGGAGAGGCACACTACACACGGCTGGGAGACACTGGGCACGGCACACACACACACACACGCACGCACACACACACACACACACACACACACACACACACACACACACACACACACACACACACACACACACACACACACACACACACACACACACACACACACACACACACACACACACACTACACCAGATATATCAGAACACATGGAGGCATGAAAGCTAGCTGGCATGCAAGAAAGCTAGTTTAGGCCATGTGTACTATGTGTGTATGACAAATATGTAGCCTACATATGTGGGCGTGTGCATATACATACATGTATATACACACACAGACACGCAAGCAAATGTCCACCTCCACCACCTGTTGTGTTCGCGATAGAGCAGTTACTGCCACGGCCCGGTCCCGTTTCTGAGTCCAGTCCGTGAGAACTTTATAAAACTGCACCACAGTGAATGACTCTGTTACCGATCTGGTTCCAAGAGGGGGTCAGCTGGTTTTCAATCAGTCCTTTTCAGACTCCAGTCAGATATTAGGAAAAAGCCTGTGTCCATAAATTTGGAGGTTTTTGGTTGCATTTATACTTTTTTTTTAATCCTATTGGCACAGAAACTATGTGGACTCGCTGTGTGTGTGTATTCATGCCTCAGCTTGCGTGTGGGACTAATGTCAGTGCAGTGTTGAGCGTGTATGAATAGCATATTCATACTCATTGAAACCCCATCGCAGAAAAAGGCACATTTTGTGGCTTATATTAATAATCCCTTTTTCGCTTGAGCGACCTTGATTCGAGTAATTTCTTTTCAGCGTTTTCTTTTGGGGGATTTTAGGGCAATTCTTGAGACGAGGCAAAAAACGAGAAAAAGAAATTGGTTGAAATATTTGGCGTGGTTAAAGCGTGGATGATTCACTGCATCAAATGGAATTCTGTTGTGGTTGGATGAGGAACGCGTGAAGCAGCCTCGCTCACCCTGCTGCTTCGCTCCCTGTGATGGTGGAGACACGTAGGGAAACGTCAACTCCCTCTGAAGCAAGATTATGCCAAATTTTCGTAAAATAATCACCAAGAATGTGAAAACCGATACTCTATGCCTCTTACGACCCCCCCCCCCCTTTTCTGCTTGAATATGTCTGGATAAATATTTATAACTCCAAATATCTTTGAATATCTTTTCAGTGCAAAATAGTTTATTTATGCAATCGAATACATAATCAGGATAACGGGACGGTGCATATTTCCGAGGGTGTATAACGGGGGGGGGGGGGGGGGGCCTTGGTGTGAATTTAAACAAATCTGTAGTGGGTCCTCGGGAAGACTTTGATTCCGGACTATTAAGTTGGATGTGGTGTCTGAGAGCGATGTATGATTCATTAACTTTTAGAATAGCTGACATCAGCGTCAGAGTGCAGAACTTAACTATTTTCTTAGAAAACACAGCGTAAGCAACGGCTTTGAGGGGTAATAACTTGAGGCGGACTTTAATAGTGTCAGACTGTGAAACCTAAATCCTCCGCTCCCCTCGCACCACACACACACACACACACGGCCAGAGAGGGGGCCCCGGACCGACTAACTAACCCCCCCTGTGTTTGTGTTTTGTCTCCCCCTACTCACAGGTCCAGGCCCAGCTCCAGTTGGAGGGTGTCGCTCACTCCCACCCCCACCTGCACCCTCACCTGGCGGCTCACGCCCCCTACCTGATGTTCCCGCCCCCTCCCTTCGGACTACCCCTCGCGTCACTCGCCGAATCGGCATCGGCGGCGGCGGCGGTGGCGGCGGCGGCGAAGAGCAACAGCAAGAACTCGAGCATCGCAGACCTGCGACTCAAGGCAAGGAAACACGCGGAAGCCTTGGGCCTCTGACCCCATCGTGGGCCGCGCCTCTTCCTGTTCTCTCTCTCTCTCGCGCGCCTGTGACGCCCCGGCTAATAATCACCTCTCACAAGAGACTGAGCCCCGCGAGAGGGGGCCGTGACACTCACAGCTAAAACTAAAAGTAAACAAGTGAGAAAAAACACTGAGGGCGAGAATATGACAAGGGAGGAACGCAGGCAGGGAGGGAGAGGGAGAGGGAGAGAGAGTGTGTGTGCAAGAAAGAGAAAGAGAGAGAGAAATAAAGGGGGGAGAACAGAGGAGGAGGAGGAGGAAGAAAGAAAATGAAAAAAAAATAAAATGAAAAAAAGGAGGGAGAGAGAAAATTGTCACAAAGCCAGCTGCCAAAACAAACCACTTGTAGAGAAAACGGTAATTAAATACCAATGAAATCACCTTTTACTTCTCGCCCAACAGGCAGGACTTCTACGGGGGCAGTGGCTGAGTCCTCTCCAGTCACAGCTCGCAGCCCCAGGACCGTACAAACACATGTGGATGTCAGTCTGAGGGCCCGGCGGCCAGCCAATCAGACGGGGGAAGACGTTAGAAAACAGAGCAAACTGCAGGCAGCGAAAGGTCAAAAACTAGAACCTCTCTCTGACGCCAGTCAACACTGCAGACGGTTCGAGCATGGGGGTGGGTTGTGTGTGGGTGGGGGGGGGGGGTATGTGGGGGGAGGGGGGGACCCAAACACGACGCATTGGAACGGCTCTCACCTTTTACGACTCTCCCCCCTCCTCTAAAATAAAAACAACAACAACAACAACAACAACAACAACAACAAAAAAAAAAGAAAAAAGAAAAGAACAGAAAATTGCCATATTTGTCTCCAACCACTGTGTGTGTGTGTCCCCCCCCCCCCCCCCCCCCCCCCGCCGCCGCCAGGTGCATGAGCTCTAATGAAGGGGAACAGACCTCTGCGGGGCGAAAGCCTCCTTCATCCATACCTGACATATACCGCCCGACAACTGTTCCCAACACTGCCATTCAACACGCTCCCCACTCCGTCCTCGCCCCGTACAGCGAGAGGTCACCGGCCTCATTAGGGTGTGATATCCTCATGCTATATGGACTTGTGCTTTTATGACAAAAGCAACAAAAAATTCTCCTTCCTTTCCTGAAGGACAGAGGAGTAATGTTATTCTGTGTTGCCGGGCATGTGTCAGAGAGACTTTGATTTGTATTTCTCCTAACACTGTGCTCTCTCTCTCTCTCTCTCTCTCTCTCTCTCTCTCTCTCTCTCTCTCTCTCTCTCTCTCTCTCTCTCTCTCTCTCTCTCTCTCTTTCTTTCTTTCTTTCTTCTCTTTCTTTCTTTCTTTCTTTCTTTCTTTCTTTCTTTCTTTCTTTCTTTCTTTCTTTCTTTCTTTCTTTCTTTCTTTCTTTCTTTCTTTCTTTCTTTCTTTCTTTCTTTCTTTCTTTCTTTCTTTCTTTCATTCATTCTTTCTTTCATTCTTTATTTCTGTTTATTGTGCTGTATCCTGGGTAAAGAAGTGAAGATATCCTTTGCACTTCAGGTCTCGTATGTGGGTGTTTACAAACAGCACTACAGATACTACGTTGCTAAGTGAGGGGAGGGGGGTGGGTATTTGATATCACCGTGTTATAAAAAAGAAGAAGAAGAAAAAAAAGACATTATCTTGGATAAAGGGTATAACTGCATTTTGTTTTTGTAATTCTGAAAACATGAAGAAAGCATCAGTAAAACTGGAATGCAATGGTGTGCAGTTTAAGTGCAATACTGTAAATAGGTAAGAAAAAAATACAAAAGTTAAACAACTAGCAGTTAATCCTCAACAATAAAGAGAACCGAATGATTTTCAGTAATCTTTTTTCAAGCACTGATATCATTGGAGATGAGTTGAATTTCTTTGCCAAAACACAGTTTTTTTCTAAGGCAGTGTATATTATGTTCAGTTTGATAAACTCATCTACAACCATGTGCCATTAGCCCAGATGAGCTCCTGTGTATTCAAGGTTTTGTACACGTCAGGGTACAATGACTACTTGTTGAGGTAGACGGGAGTACTTTTTTATTTTCTTTTTTATGCTGCAGAAATGAATTACTTATAGGGTGTTAAGAAAGAATCACTATTCTACTAATTAGTCTGTATACTTTTGTAATACGAAATCCTCTGCAGTTTTGAATCTGGGATGCTATTATTCTGCGAACATAAGAGAGAGAGAGAAAAATTATATGAAAATCTGATTATGGTTCTGGCAAGTCTTGAATACAGAATCAACAAATCCTCATTGTAATTCGAACAAAGCGGTTGTTTTAAAACGTGATTAGTTTTTACTCTGTGTGGTACATTTGGACAATTCATGTTTTTCCTTCAAAAGTAATTCAGTACCGTATATACCGGGCAGTCCTTGCAAATTGTTCCCGGCAAATTAGAGAACATTTGACAGGTTTTCCAAATGTAAACATTATTTTTGGAACTCTAAACCAAAACAACAAAAAACACACTGTCAGAGTTCTCGTGAGTACTGTAGATCATTGTAAGGTCTACCTCTAACAATGTACAACCAACCTTTTCTCTGTCAACAGACCTCCATCTAGAATTGTTTATCTATGTTTCCATTTTAAATTAAACATATGGGTGTTTTATTTATTATTTTGTCTGAAAGTTTATGAAAGATCAAATAGTTGAAGTACAAGTGTACATTTCTACATGGCTTTGCATTTATTTTTGTATGTTTTTTTCAAGTGTTTTACATGTTGAATTGGGAGGTGTGGCTGTAGTGCATCGTTTGCCTAAAATGTAGCGTGTTCGAGGTTTACAAACATGTCAGGGACGGTTGAATTTAACGATACTCCATGGAATATGTTGTAGGCTACCCATCGCATTACAATTATTATCATTTCATATGCAAGCATGCCTAAACATGAATCATCATAAAGTTTATGTTTTTTCCCTTTTGATTCACAAAATATGAATGTACATCTTGTACAAGTAAACTATCAATAAAGTTATAAATATTTGTACTGGAGTTTTAAGATACTTTTAGAGCATAAAAGAAACGTGTGGAAAACCGGCAACTGTGTACAAAGTGGTTGTCGAGCCCAAACAAACGCCCAAACGATTTATATGAACAAGATTATAAATCACTTGCAAATGACTTGGGAAACATGAGTAGTAACAACATTTGCGGGGCTATAGATCACCTGACCTCATGTCTTGGGCACACGGCCTGAAGCAGATCCCAGATCTGTGTGTGAGTGTGTGTGTGCATCACGCCATGTTGCGGGGCTGATACTCAGCAGCTGTCTTGACGATGAACTTGGGGATCAATATCAATATCAGTCCTACTCTGACACTCAAGTTAGACTCCGCGTCAGCCAGGCCCGGGCTCATCACATCCAATCGGATCCACACCCAACACTGAAAATTGAGCTGCTATGAAATCCAGATGCACCGCTTCAGCACAACCCCCCCTACCCACCCCCCCACCACATATCTACAACCCAGCATTATTATTATATATCTGTTCGTTAGAATGACGACTTGAGAGATAGTATCGGTATGGAGAGAGAGAGAGGGACTGCGACTTTGTCAAATAGGAGCAAGGTGGCTGTAACTGGAGCAGGGAGCCCCAAGGAGAACGGGGGGGGAATAGTAGGCAAGCGGAGAGCTTTGAGGGATATGTAAGACATCTAATCCTCCTCTCTTTGAGCTCGCCACTTTCTTTTCCAAGGAGCAATTTCGCTCCCTGTCCCAGTGGCAATGATTAGCTTTGAGCAGATCTTATGAGAAAGTCAATAGTCTAATAATAGTCAATAGCTTATGTTCAAGTGTACATCTGCATCTAAAATTATGAACACACACACCCTCCCCCCTCCACGGACACACACACATGCACATGCTTACACACGGACACACTTGCACACCCCTTCCACTTGTTTTGCCCGCACATACTAAATTTTGCACGTTCATAATGGTAGGCCTCTTTTTCAAGTGTATTAGCTTCCTCTGGGAACCCAGACCCAGATGTGTGTACACAAAGTAATTACAGCATGTGGTATAGTGCCTTATTGTCTGAACCCCATGCTGGAATTAGCCCAAATGGCGTCCTGTTGAGCCCAGTACCCCCTAGAAGGTCGCCGCGCGTTTAATTTGTACCTCTGTGCTCATACATCAAGATTGAGTGATATAGTCACAGACTGATGGCTCCGTATTTACCCAGTGACCCCTCTGGCTGGGGCCCGCTGGGCCGGGGTCTGGAAATAACAGCATCCTTTTATGTGTACTAATAATTAGCTAGGCACACACAGCCATCCATCAACCACCAATGAGCCATGGCTGCTTTGTCAACATGTCCAAGCACATAAAGCTATTTATATTGGCCACAAGTAACAAATACAGAATAATATAATAATAGGGGTAAGGAGCGGGTGTGTGTGTGGGGAGGTGGGCCGTGGGGTTAAAACATGTCTGTGCTCAGTATTTGGTACGAGTCTGGTCTCAAATGTATTGTTGAGTGATCATAGTGTTGTTTCCATTCCATTCCTGACTTGCCCAGTTCCATTCCTTTTGTGATATACACAATGATACAGTATTATGGAACATTGTCATACTGTGGCTTGTGGCTCAAGATAAAACACAACATATCCAGTGTGAGGGACTAAAAGGAGCCCCTATTAGGAGTTACAGTAAGCAGCAGAAGACGTTACATGGTAACAGTGCTCAGTGTGGTCAGTAGGTAACCGCGTCTCGCGGCCCGGCTCGTCCGCGTTGTTGGAAGTGCAGACATAGTTGAAAAGCGTGAGGTTTCATGTCCTTCAGCCTCGGTGCTGCCTGCTGCACTGCCCCGTTAAGAGGTCAAGTGCTCAGGGGTCACGTGAAAATAGTTTTTATCACATTTCATTCTGATAATCCCCTTTGAATGTCACACACAATGATCAGACGGAATGTGAGCCGCCATTGGCGCGACGGGAAGCTTGTGCGCTAGGAGTGGAGTGAAGAGCTTTAGTTTTAGGCTCCGAGACGATAGTGAAACGACAGAGCTTATGGGCTTGGAGACGATAGCGGGCCGGCCCCGACAGTGCTTCCTGGGTCTGTGAGGATCATGGTGCGAGAGCCTCCTTGTCACGCAGTTAGAGGGGAAGGGGGGGGGGGTATCTGATTGCTTACATCATAATGCCGCGGGGTACAAGTCACGACGTGTTCCACAGCACAGATAGGAAACCTTCCATTTCAGGTCAGATAAAAGTCGGGGGGGGCGAACTGACGTTGTGGTCGTGAAAGCGCAAGTAAATCCCACTCCGGCAGCCGTCAGTTTTAGCTTGAAGAGGAGCCACCCGGAGAAACCTCAGCTGAAAACCATCGAGCTGAAGTGCTGAAGTCACTACGACCAGGCGCAGATCAAAGGCCTTCCTTTCAAGACCATTTTTTGTTTAGGTTAGGCTTCGGTTTGCTTTGTTGGATAATGCTCATAAATGTATCTGGAGTCAACGACAGTGCAGAACTATATTAAAACTAACATCTTAAGTCTGGGTCAACATTTGTATTTTTTCTTGCAGCGAGGGTGGAAAGTGTCAAGAATTTCAGCCTTTTCAGTGCAGATGGGGGGGGGGGGCGTTTAGTTCACGTCGCCCGATCATTTACATTACACTTGTTAGCATTTTGTTTTCAGTTCAAATATTGTGCTTATCTGTTGTTATTGTAGTCTAAATTAATTATCTAATAAAAAAACCACTATGGTTCTCTGTCCTATTACAAAGTAATGTCCCTTAAATTTTGGGTCATTACTATCTGCTATCAGTCCCATCTATAATGCCTCACTATATATATATGGCATTGTTTTTGCAAAACATAAAATGTGAGTTTAAGGACATCATGTTATAATATCACCATTCTGCAAAGTGATAATAGGTCACATACTGTAGTTACCCCTGTTTTTTTTTTTTCTCCCTCTAACCCCATCTCACCGATTAAATGTACGCTTGCGAGTAGGTTTATTTTGCTTAGACAATAATTCTAGTAATTGCTATTAGGACTAATGTACGAAGGGAGCGAGCGGAGGGATGTTGCTGTATCTTAGAGCTCAGTATGTTTAAGGTCTTTTTTGGAACGCGGCCTGTTTGTGAGCGATGTCGTCGCAGCTCCATCCAGTGGGCTTACAGTATTACCCTGACTGGAGCTTTTGCTCTCCTCGTGGCCCTCTTCCCCCACGCTGAGAGAGCACAACCAGGGGGTGTGGACGGTATATGTGGCCCAACGAGAAGTGTCATGTGTCACCCCGATTAAGAATCTGTAAGACAGAGGTCTTTATAGACACACTGTAAATCGTTATTTTTTTATAATCTTTTTTTAATTTCTTAAACGATGTGTATAATAACATCGTTCGGTCACCTCATTTAGTTGTTTGAATAATTCCTAGTTTTGACATTGTAATGACCTCATTAACTGTGAGGTCAACTCATAAAGCATCCATTGATCTAAAAAGTCACTGATCTGAAATGACTTGAGATTACATGATACTTGACTCATGAAGTCATTTTGTAATGAGACCAGTAAGAAAGTAATTTTATATAGCTTAATTTCTAATCCAAGTTGTAATGACCTTTTGTTTTTGGAAGGGACTTTTGTAAAACGCAAGAAAATACCTTGAGACAATTCTGAATGCAATTTGTTTTTAAGTTTTGAGAATGATATCAACACAATTATGGTATTTACCCAATACCGTTTAATCACAGATTATGTTGAATACATTTCTAAGAATAATTGCAGATTGTGGGTGCAGAAATTAGATTGTTAGATAATTTAAATGCTTTATTCACATTTTCCCCATGCATAGCACACACGCACTTAATTAAAACCATCATTCCCTTATTTCTGATCAACAAATATACCTGCGTATGCTATTTGGGTGTGTATATAATTCACATTATTTCCATCAACAAAATTATGTTAAGAGTTACGTAGTTGTGAATACATTTCTTCAAAAGCTAACAAGAGAACAACACATGCAATCTATAAAGTCTATAAAGTCAGCTTCCCGTTCATTGTCAATGGAGCAGCTCCAGAATGTTGCTCATAATGACATCACTAGAATCTTGATTCCTGTATGGATTCTAGCCTTTGAAAGAGAGTTGTACATATTCACAAATATTGAATGAACTATGTTTGATCATATAAATAATATGTGAATTATAGAGTGAACTTTCCATTCAATACAATCGTGTGTTTGTTTTTAAGGTGAGTATGGTAACAGAACAGAACAAAACTTGAATATTAGTATTTTTCTTTCTTTCCTTTCTTTTTTTCACATGAAGGATAGCTAGGATACAAAACCAAACAAACATTCAACAGCAGTTCAACATTATAATTCATTTTGAAATGTCTCCCATTGAAGTGCTGAGTAACAAACACCTCTATTAGAGCTGGCTTCAATTATATAATTAAAGAATCTGTTTCCTAAAATGTCCAAGCACTTTACTGAAATGTTCTTCAAAGCTATTTTTAATTACACAGCTTCAAAGAAGTATATCAAAAGCAGACATCTCAGAGGAAATGATCATTGGACTGTAATGTTATCAATAACCCCAAGCAAACAGCAGTTTACTCCAAGCCAGAGCGGATGCTTGTATGCACTGTAAACTCACAGACTCTCACAAAGAGCTAGTCGATGTCAGCTGGCTACTATAAGCACAAACAGTTTAGATGCTAAATTCATTTTTATATTTACAAACACTGAATCTGACTAGGCAGGCAGATGATGAAGGTCAGAAATCAAGACAGATGTCAACAGTAAACGTTTGCAAACTATACAGACCGTCAGAGTAAATTCTCAAACTTTTGGCTCCAGTTCATCTGGCCCAGAATGGCTCAAATTCACATTCCACATCTCAGTGCATGTTTCTAATTCCACACTTAAAAAGCAGGTGGTGCACGGTGACATGTTCATGGCACAGTCATGTGCTGTTGATAAAGGATTCTGAGTGAATGGATAAAGAGGTTTGGTGAAGTTAGCCCATAAACAGTACGCCGGTCAAAAATCAACGACAAATGCAATTCTCTTGTAAACATTAGTTCTGTGACATCGAGCCCTGGAAAACATAAAACTACAATACAACATCAAATGAGGATCGTTTGAATTGTTTCCAACATGATAAGTGAGTCATGTCCGCTACGGCTCTTTGTTGGCAGGCTCGTAAGGAAATGCTACGAAATTCGGTGCGCAACTTTTCAAAATGCTACGGATTCCTCATGAGAACACCTTGTTGTTGTTGGAGTACAGATCTTGCGAATGGTGCAGAGTAACTTATCTACATCTGTATTTGTCACTTAGCATTGCGCTCAGTCACCCAGAGTGGCTTATGCTAATCTGGTCTAAGGTGGAGCAGAGGTCACTGGAGTGATTTCTCCTTTCAACACTCTTGTCTTGAGATTCCTCAGAAGCTTTGGTTTTTGATGTGCATCGGGAAAACATCTGTTTGACAGAGAATTAGCTTGGCTATGTTTCCCAAGCCAGGGAAAGAGCAGAGGGAGTATCCAGAAGCCTCCTTCGATGGGCTGCAAGCTGCAAACATGCATCTATTTTATATGATAGGAATAGTTTAACTCATTCAGTGCCAATCACGAAAAAAGTCGGGTTATCTCGCCAGCGGTTGAGCGCCAAACCCGAGAAAAGTCGGGTTTTGGTCGTTTGATCTTTTTCCTTTGATACCTGTTCTACACAGTCCCCCGGAGCCTCCTGGCATAATGTTGGAATTACAATGACGATCGAAATCCGCCAGGTGGCAGTATCGCTAGCTATCGTGAGTAGCAGTGAGAAGGACACGTTCGAGAATCGCGATCGCCTAGAGCGAACTATTGGATATTATGGAAAAGTCTAAATGGATTATATGGTAAATGGCTGCTTTTTTATATAACGCTTTTATCCAAAGCGCTTTACAATTTGTTACTCACATTTTTACCCATTCACTCACACATTCACACACCGACGGCTTCTTTCTAAATTGTTTTGAAAAAAATGGCACATGTTCTGAGAGCAGTGAGCATTAGTATACTTCAATTTAAGGAGTTGTTATTTTATTTAAGGAGGGTTATTAAAACAGTTCTGGAAATATTGAAGATGGCATTGTATGTACTATGTTTGTGTGACGTGGTGGGATTTTTTTTTAGATGTTGTTAATATGGTCTACTCCATACACCACCTTAAATGTTTTTAAAGTTTGCACAGCAAACTTATCATCTCATCTTATCTCATGTCATGTCATGTCATGTCACATCACATCATGTCATGTCATCGCTTTCAAAAATTCCTCTCCTCTCCTCTCCTCTCCTCTCCTCTCCTCTCCTCTCCTCTCCTCTCCTCTCCTCTCCTCTCCTCTCCTCTCCTCCAGCTTATGGTACAAGCCATCCCACAATGCATCGCATCTCTGTGAACAGATAATAACATCAAACTGCGTCGCTGTGTGCGCGTACATCAAACATTGAACCTCTCTCGTGCCTCTGGTCTCCGTAGACATGCGCCACGGGGGGGGGGTCTAGCAGGGCTTCTTTCCCCCGCTCCTCCACAGGGTGGCTGGGGGGGGTTTGTGGAAGAAGGAGCCTCACAGATTCAGGGCAATCAGACGGAGGGTGAATGTTAATGAAAAAGCAAACAGCCCACCACTGCAATTTGTGCTGGAAGCCATGTTAGAGCAATTGCTGCTGCTGTGCTCTGCTCTGCTCCTCCTGCAGACAAGGACCACTTGGGGGGGAAATAATGATGTGGCATTTCCAGTCCGAGGGTCAAATGCATTTAGATGCAAATGCAAAATAACTTTCCGGTCCTGGAACCTTGCTAATGATATGGCAAATATGATGCTTACCAAAACTATTTGATCACAATGTGAGTCTTTCTGGAAATGTAGGCAACAAACAGGCCTTGTTGTTCAACTTAACTCATTGACCGCCGGGAATTAGTCGGGCCCCCGTTCTAGCACTGCCACGCTTTAAAAGATAGGAGTGCGTCACCTTGTTTGTAGAGCTATACCTATATTCTATATTATAGCTATGGATACAATACTATGGGCCATTTGACATCATCATTATATCGTTCAAGATGTGAAAAAGAATAAATTTTTCCATCCATACGTTCTCGTGTTATACCGTGGTGAATATAAGTATCGTTATTGCGTGGTCTGAGGTAATTCCCGAAAGGCTGAGTAATAGGCTTATACGTCAATTCTACTATAAATATTGCCGTTTCTTGCCTGTACACGCTATTGTTCCAAAATCAAATCTATATCATAGGTATTATGTCCATCATGAATGCATGAAGGGGGGGGGGGGGGGGGGGGTCGTTTCTGATTATTTGATTGGCAGTAACGGCATTCGTATTGAACACTAAACATGCTTATCAGCCCGATCGGTATAAAAGCATTGCACGATCAAGCTAAAATTGACGTCAGATAGTCCTTACCTGTGATCGGTAAAAAAAAAATATATTCCAATTGTTTGATCGCCATCTGGTACATCCGATGTCCATTTGGTCCACGGCATAACCCACCACAACATATGGATCGGGGATATTTGACTCGCTTCAATGGAACCAGGAGAACCGCTCCATTCGCCCGACAAGGAAAAGTGAGACCGGAGACATTTGGCCGTTACACAGGCCAAGATACAAGGTTTCAAAGGTTGCTCGATACCGCCGTCTAGCTGGATGTGGCTGGTATTGCACTTCGGCGATCTCAGACTCATTTCCTATGGTAACACCGAGGTCCCCGGATGAATAATGAATAAAAATATCGAAAAAACTGAAAAATGATCAAATTACGTATATATACGTGGTTGGCGTTCAAAGGTTGTCGGCCAAACACGTATATAAACGTTGTTGGCGGGGATTGAGTTAAAGAGGCCATGTTATACTTTTAGTGTTTTTCCCATATCTTTAGTGTGTTGCTATACATAGCTGGAGGTACATGTACAGTAGAACGTCTGTAAGAGTAGAAAAATCCACGCCGAAGGGAGTTATTCTCAATCCTGTGCCGTCCGTTCCACCTCCCCCGGGAGTTTACCGAGGTCATCATGACCGCCGTATATATACCCCCACAGGCGAATACTGGCAAAGCGCTGGGGGAACTACATGATCACCTCAACAGACACCAGATCAAACACCCGGACGCGGCGATGATCGTGGCTGGCGATTTCAACCAGGCGAACCTGAAGAAAGTGATGCCGTCCTTTTTTCAGCACATCGCCTGCTCCACCAGAGGGAGGAACACGCTAGACCACTGTTATTCCCCGTTCAGAGCCGGCTACAAGGCGGTAGCAGCTCCGCCATTAACAGGGTCTTCAAGCTAGAGCGATCACGACTCCATCTTGTTATTCCCCGCCTACAAGCAAAGATCACGTGACGCCGTCGTGTCACGTGAGACAAAGAAGTGGACTGACGAATCAGAGGCCACGCTCCAGGACGTGTTAGCAGACACGGATTGGGATATGTTCCAAGGCAGCGCCAGTGACGTCAGCGAGCTCGCAGACACAGTGGTGAGCTATATAACAACAATAGCTGATAGTATTGTCCCCACGAAAAAGGTGCAGGTTTTCCCAAACCAGAAACCGTGGGTGGACAGTACTATTAGAGCAGCTCTGAACTCTCGCACCACCGCTTACAACCTGGGCAGAGAGTCAGGAAACATGGAGGAGTATAAGGCTTCAGTCTATACTCTACGCAAGGCTGTTAAACTTGCTAAGAGGACATATGCTGACAAACTGGAGACACAAATGGCACAAAACGACACAAGAGGCTTATGGCGGGGACTGAAGACAATAACTGATTACAAAGTCAGCGCCCCCTCAATGGGGAGCGACGACGCCTCCCTCGCGGACAAGCTCAACTCTTTCTAAGCTCGGTTTGGTGTAGACAGTGGCGCTGCTAGCTCTCCGGCTAGTGACGTCACTGGCGCGCCGGCTGTTGTGGAGGGGGGGGGGGGCAACCGCGGGGGGGGCGGGGACGCTCTCTCGTTGTCGGAACACAGTGTGAGAAGAGCATTTATGCAGGTGAACACCAGGAAGGCTGCTGGCCCAGATGGTATAACAGGACGCATACTTAAATCCTGTGCCAACCAGCTAGCCCCGGTGTTCACCACCATATTTAATCAATCCTTGGCGGAGTCAGTGGTCCCTGCCTGCTTCAAGATGTCTACCATCATCCCTGTACCGAAGAAACCCTCCCCAACATGTCCAAATGACTACAGACCGGTGGCACTCACCTCTGTGGTCATGAAATGTTTCGAGAGGCTGGTCAAGGACCACATTTGTGCCTCCCTCCCCAGTGATATGGACCCTATGCAATTTGCATACAGGACAAACAGGTCCACTGACGACGCGGTCTCCCAGGTGCTGCACAGCACCCTCTCTCATCTTGACCGTCAGAAGGGGGGCTATATGTGAGACTGTTGTTCATTGACTACAGCTCAGCGTTCAACACCATAGTCCCCACCAGACTGGTGGACAAGCTGATCGAGCTGGGTCTGAGCTCCGCCCTGAGCGCCTGGGTACTGGACTTTCTGAGCGAAAGACCCCAGCGGTCAGGGTGGGGGGTTAGACCTCCAACACCATCACCCTGAGCATCGGGTCCCCCCAGGGCTGTGTTCTGAGCCCCCTGCTGTACTCACTCTACACACACGATTGTGTGGCCAAGTTCAGCTCCAACTCCATAGTGAAGTTCGCAGACGACACGGTGGTGGTGGGGCTGATCTCGGACAACGACGAGAAGGCCTACCGGGAGGAGGTTGAGGTACTGGAACGCTGGTGCCAGGACAACAGCCTGCTCCTGAACATTGGTAAAACCAAGGAGCTGATCGTGGATTATAGGAGAGGACAGCAGGAGACACACACACCACTGAGGATTAACGGGGCTACCGTGGACAGGGTGAGCAGCTTTAAGTACCTGGGTGTCCACATCTCAGAGGATCTGACATGGTCAACACACATAGACACAGTAGTAAAGAAGGCGAAGCAGCGCCTCTACCACCTGAGACAGTTAAGGAAGTTCAGAGTATCGGGGAAGATACTCCAGTCCTTCTACTCAGGAGCTGTAGAGAGCATCTTGACCGGAAACATCACTGCCTGGTATGGAAACAGCACGGCACAGGACAAGAAGGCCCTACAGAGAGTGGTGCGCTCAGCCGAGCGTACCACGGGTATTGCACTACCTCCCCTGCAGGTTCTATACAACAAGAGGTGCAAATCCAGAGCCTGCAGAATAATGAAAGACCCCCACCACCCCAATAACAGCCTGTTCCAGCTGCTGAGGTCAGGCAGACGCCTGCGAACCCCAGCTACTAGGACAGAGCGGCTTAGGCTCAGCTTCTTCCCCCAGGCCATCAGAGCCTTGAACAATGAACATTGAGTGCCACAGAACACTGAACTATCCACACACAAGCACACATGAGCACACACACGACACGCACGCTGTGCACTAGCAGCCACTTTAACACTTTAACATGAGCGGGCACACACTCAAGCCGCACTCACCCACACTTATTGCCAAAAGGAAAGGCCACTTTAAATTAGTATAGCAACAGTAACAGTGTATTGCACTACCAAAGCTACCTAGCATGTCCTATATGCTCTGTAAATAACTATGTACAGATACCGAGATGTCACACCATGTTACCTGTTACCTGTTATTGCACAATGTTGTTTTTATTGGATTCTATTATATGTTGTACCACTGTATTGCACATCGTTGCGGGCAAGACCACCCGCATTTCATTGTATACTTGTATGCCGTGACAAATAAAACTCTTGACTTGACTTGACTTCTCTCTGATAAAAATCACTGTTCTTGAACTGCTTGAAATGCCTCGTTTGTAGTCCAACCTTGCTTCCTCAGAATGCCTTGTTTTTAGTCTAGCCTTTTCTTCTGTTATACATATCTACGTCGCTATGTAACACAATCGTTTACTCTTGGCATACAGTATGCGTCTATTTATGTTTATTGTTGTTCATTCCTGCAATAAAAACAAAACAAAACCATACGCTCCGGTCTGACTCCTAATGTACTGTGTTTGTCAAGATGGCGGCTCGCTCGGTAACTCTTTTCTTTCTCTTTTTTCCACTTACACAGTTTACTAAAATATGTTTCTGCAATACCTAGTTGACAGTTTGATCTGAATTTCATGAACCAGGAAGTGCAGCTGCACAGGGGGAAAGCAACATTTTCATTTAAAGAGACAGGAGCCTAAACTGCCTGTTTGAGGCCGACTGAGCCTGACTGCTGAGTGACACAGCCTGTACTGCCGGTGTAGGTCAGGGGCGTCATTTTGGTATGGCAAGGTATGGCAATTTCTTATGTTGATTTAGAATTCGAATGTCAACATTATGAACGAAGCTTCGAACTATTCGGTACAGCCCTAGCATGTTTTGATATTGTCAATTATCTCACTTTTACTAGGTGACTTTGACTGTGACTAACTGAAATATACCCAAAAAAAAGGGAAAATGGACATAGGGAAGTTTTTTAATCAAAGGACAGCAGAGACAAGTGATACAGGGACACAGGTAAGGTCTGGCTCAGTGATTATAATAGTGCAGTTCAGCATTCAGTAACCCACACTTTTTGTGAATGTGTTTTTGATACTACATTCTGTTGAACACACACCTCAAAACCGTACCTAAGGAAAATTGGCTCAATTGCAAGAAAAGTAATAGACAGTTATGATATTACATTCTGCATAATTCGTATGCAAAATATTGTGGTTCCCTGCTTTAGTCTGTTGACACATTTCTATACAAAAAATGCTTGTGTAGTCCTGTGTCATACCTAAATGTCATATAACTGAATTGTATAGAAACAACTCACCAAAAGTGACTATTGCACAACTGATTTGACAAAAAAAATCCACCAAGGGGGGGTTCCTTCACCTCACCCCCCCTCTTCGCCATACCTTGCCATTTACTGAAATGACGCCACTGGTGTAGGTACAGGATATAGTCGGCTGGCAGATCAGGGTCGGGGTCCTAGTTGAGTAATAATGATGCACTACCTTATATATGTTTGAATTACGTGCCTAATGGTGATAGCTTCAAAATGCCAGACGTTTATCATGCTGTACCAAATATCATTGGCTGTAGGCTACGTGGCTTCATGGCGATAGCCTCAAATCTGTCATCAAGTGATTGATCTAACTGATGTAAAATTTGCGGAACGAATATAATATTGTTATCGTTAAATTGAACGTTATATGAGAAATAAACCAAGTTTGTCTTTGTCACACACACAGTTTGTGTTAAACTATCACAATGGTTCACAGGCGCAAATAAAATCCTAGATTCTGAGACAATGGCCACACCGTTATGCTTTTCTGTTAGCTTGCTAACTTTAGCTACTGTAGCGGGCTAACGTGATGAATTAATTGGCTTGGCTGGCGCTTTAATTTTGAAGGCAAAACCTCTCCACAGGAAGTCTTATTTAAACTAAGCTAGCTTGACACAACTAAGGATTTTGACAGCGTGAAGCCAGGTACAGCCAATGATCTTCAGTACAGCATGATAAACGTATTACTCATGTAGGCCCCAGAACCTGATCTGCCAGCCAACTATATCCTCTACCTACACCATAAGTAGGTGCTTTCCTACTATAAAAACATACAAAACCACAAACATTTTAATATTAAACTGGGAAATGACCATAATATTATGTTTCTTGTCAACTATTTCATACAACCTCATTGAATCTCTGGAACATGTTTGTTAAGTTATTTAATTAGTTCAAACTAACTAGTTTAAATGAAAACGTTTTATTTAATCAAGACCTGTTTTCCAGCACCTTGTATTGAGCATGTTTGGTGCACACACTTAATTATGTCCTTCCCTGCTTGGCTACCCAACACCCAAGAGTAAACAAGATCTGACATGGTCGGATTACAGGGGCGTCACCTGGCGATTTCTCACCCACTCACACTAGTGTCAAGTTGAATATGAGCAAGCACTTCCCAAAAGAAGTTGCATATGCGACCATTGTACTCTCAATGCCCTGCTACACAGTGTGAGAAGAGAATTTATGCAGGTGAACACCAGGAAGGCGGCTGGCCCAGATGGAATAACAGGACGCATACTCAAGTCCTGTGCTAACCAGCTAGCCCCTGTGTTCACCACCATATTTAATTGATCCCTGAAGGAGTCAGTGGTCCCTGCCTGCTTCAAGATGTCTACCATTATCCCGGTACCAAAGAAACCCTCCCCAGCAGGTCTCAATGACTACAGACCGGTGGCACTCACCTCTGTGGCCATGAAATGTTTCGAGAGGCTGGTCAAGGATCACATTTGTGCCTCCCTCCCCAGCGATATGAACCCTATGCAATTTGCATACAGGCCAAACAGGTCCACTGACGATGCGGTCTCCCAAGTACTGCACAGCACCCTCTCTCACCTGGACCGTCAGAAGGGGGTCTATGTGAGACTGTTGTTCATTGACTACAGCTCAGCGTTCAACACCATAGTCCCCACCAGACTGGTGGACAAGCTGATCGAGCTGGGTCTGAGCTCCGCTCTGAGCGCCTGGGTACTGGACTTTCTGAGTGAAAGACCCCAGGCGGTCAGGGTGGGGGGTCAGACCTCCAACACCATCACCCTGAGCATCGGGTCCCCCCAGGGCTGTGTTCTGAGCCCCCTGCTGTACTCACTATACACACACGACTGTGTGGCCAAGTTCAGCTCCAACTCCATAGTGAAGTTCGCAGACGACACGGTGGTGGTGGGGCTGATCTCGGACAACGACGAGAAGGCCTACCGGGAGGAGGTTGAGGTACTGGAACGCTGGTGCCAGGACAACAGCCTGCTCCTGAACATTGGTAAAACCAAGGAGCTGATCGTGGATTATAGGAGAGGACAGCAGGAGACAGACACACCACTGATGATTAACGGGGCTACCGTGGACAGGGTGAGCAGCTTTAAGTACCTGGGGGTCCACATCTCAGAGGATCTGACATGGTCAACACACATAGACACAGTGGTAAAGAAGGCGAAGCAGCGCCTCTACCACCTGAGACAGTTAAGGAAGTTCAGAGTATCGGGGAAGATACTCCAGTCCTTCTACTCAGGAGCTGTAGAGAGCATCTTGACCGGAAACATCACTGCCTGGTATGGAAACAGCACGGCACAGGACAAGAAGGCCCTACAGAGAGTGGTGCGCTCAGCCGAGCGTACCACGGGTATTGCACTACCTCCCCTGCAGGTTCTATACAACAAGAGGTGCAAATCCAGAGCCTGCAGAATAATGAAAGACCCCCACCACCCCAATAACAGCCTGTTCCAGCTGCTGAGGTCAGGCAGACGCCTGCGAACCCCAGCTACTAGGACAGAGAGGCTTAGGCTCAGCTTCTTCCCCCAGGCCATCAGAGCCTTGAACAATGAACATTGAGTGCCACAGAACACTGAACTATCCACACACAAGCACACATGAGCACACACACGACACGCACGCTGTGCACGCTCACACACTAGCAGCCACTTTAACACTTTAACATGAGCGGGCACACACTCATGCCGCACACACCCACTTATGGCCAAAAGGAAAGGCCACTTTAAATTAGTATAACAACAGTAACAGTGTATTGCACTACCAAAGCTACCTAGCATGTCCTATATGCTCTGTAAATAACTATGTACAGATACCGAGATGTCACACCATGTTACCTGTTACCTGTTTATTGCACAATGTTGTTTTATTGGATTCTATTATATGTTGTACCACTGTATTGCACATCGTTGCGGGCAAGACCACCCGCATTTCATTGTATACTTGTATGCCGTGACAAATAAAACTCTTGACTTGACTTGACTTGACTTGAAAATGCAGTAAATTATAGTGTTTCTCAACATAACATCACATCACATTTAAAGGATAAGGCTGGTGTCATTTTATTTCCAGAAGTCATAGAACTCCAATGTTTTCCAATAAACATTAAAACAAGTCACAGAGTCATACTTTACTGACTTACTGTATAAAGTGACAGCAATTGCATTGAGTCTGCATGGATCAGAACTACATCCAAGGTGATCGCCGTCCCCTCATAAAGTAATTCTGGAAAAAAAGACTATTATGCTTGTGTTCATTGCAGTGATGATGAATTCTACTGATGTGCAGTACGGTGCATGGCTGGGGTGCTGTGGTAGTAGTTGTGGTGGTGATGGGCTGCTTACCTCAGGACCAGGGGAAGGTGGTCTACTGCTCACGTTGCCCCCCCCCCCCCCCCCCCTGTTGAGTGGAGGAGGAGGTACCAGAAGGAAGAGGCGGAGTGGAAGATAGATGATGTAGTCGGCAGGGTTTCCGGTAGAAAAGATTGGTGCTGGTCCATGTGTCCAAATACTATCTGTGTTTATTGAACTTTAAAAACAATTGATAGGCTATATAAAGCATTACATCATTAAGGCATGTCGATTTATAATATTTATTATTGAAAAGTAGGCTACTTTTGCTTATACATTATATTCCAAATATTAAAAAAATCCTATCAATAGACTCACGTGCATAAAGCGTCCCTGAAGTGTCAGACTAGCTTAGCCATAATGTTGTTGACAGAAGGCTCAGACTATTGCCTATGTTGAGTTGAGTTAAATAAATGGAGAGACCCTCCGAAGATATATATATATATATATATATATATATATATATAAGGGCGGCTACGTGGCGTAGTGGGCAAGGCGCTCGCCACGAAATGCTGGAGACGCTGGGCTCGTCAGTTCGAGCCCAGCGCTCCACATTTGCTTTCAGTTTAGCTGGTCGTCCGTACTAATACACATTGGCCGTATTAGGGGGTGGGAAACTGATGGGTGGGGATGGGGCGTTGTGGACAGCGACTCCTACAGGTCGGTTGGTGCGCCTGCGCAGTAGAATCAGGAAGTGTCGGGGGCAGCGTAAGCCTCCCACGCGTTACTCCTCGCCACTGAGAGATCGAGCTGCGCAGGTGAAAAGATGCGACTGCTGTTACCTCAAGTACCGGAGGGGACTTGTGCTATGTATGACTTAGTCCACATTGCAGCCGGCTTGTGGGAGGCAAGAAACAGCGTCCGTGACAGGGGAGGGTTGAATTGGATGATACGAAATTGGGATGGGAGAAAATATAGAAATGGGAGAAAAAGTGGATTAAAAAAAAAAAAAATATATATATATATATATATATATATATATATATATATATATATGTGTGTGTATTTCGGTCTTTGTTTTGTCCAGTTCAGCACCACGGAGAGCACTGAGCCATAGCTCTACTGTAAACAGAGAGAGAGAGAACCCTCTCTCTGCTGGCACACTGGTGAGGGGATCAAGCAGACTTATTTTTGCGCCAGTTTGACCCATTCTGGAATCTTTTTTACTGGACATTATGACTGGTTAGTAAAAAAAAAAAAATCCCAATTTGTAACATCAAACTCATTCACACCTGGTACAATGTTCACACTGCAATAATGTGGTTGCCATCAACATGGAGGCCACTTACTGTAGCCCTTCCATTCATCTCACAGTCTACTTTCCAGTGTCCCAGATTAATGTTATCATGTTAAACATCACATCAGAGACAGACTTTGGCAACACATTGCCTTACAAACAACCTACACAGCAACCTATACAAACATGGGGTTAAATTAACTACCACTGGCCAGCTAACATTATGTTCAAACTTGCATACAAATCCAGGCGCATTTTCTGCTCCTCTAGGCGCAGACAGTTCTCACAGCTGCATGAGGGATATGGAATGGATGGCATGAGGAGACACCACCACCACAGCAGGTCTTAGGTCTAGCTAGCAAGCATACCAGTCAGTGGCGGAACTTTGGTCCCAGCGGTGGGGGGGACATATTAGGGGGCGTGGTCATAATTATATAATTATACTTGTAGTTGTATTGTCTGCGAGACATCGCCACCACGCAACACGTCAAAATGCTCGCTATCTGCAAACAGCTCCACTGTCTGTCAGTCATAACCAACACTCGTTCACTAGGATACTATGATGAATTGAAAATGGGGGACGGTCCCTGATGTAAACAAGACGAAAGTCTTTCTCTGGTCTGCATCCCCTTAACAATTGTATGTATTGAATGTACCCATTCTGCAATCTGTTAATAAACTTTTCAATCAAACTTTTCAATCAAAACAGCTGCCCAACTCCGCGCTCTGAGCGTTCTGATGCACACATCACAGCCCAGTTTACCCCACCTGGCTGTTGCGCCCTCTGTGTCACTGTCGCAACAACAATCGCTGCAGGAGCGATAAATAATAACACACATTACCTATTCCGAAGACGGTAAAACACAGAAGGTGGTCTTGCGTTCAGGAGTGGTGGAAATAAACTCCTTCATGACAACATGAATGTCCAGTGAGTCCAGAATATCCTGATGCATATGCTGCGCCTGCAGCAAGTCCAGGTTATTATTATTAAAGAAATCAGATGAGACATTTATTTTCTGAGACACAAGTAAACACACTCTCCACTTCAGTCAGTCCTCCCTCTCTGCAATTCGTTCCCGCATACAACATCGCCGACAGATATATTCCTTTACTGCGAATTGTCCCAAAACAAAAACTATTCCAGGCCGCTATTTCTTTACCAACGGATTTCCAGTTCCAACTGGTTCATGCGTCGGCTACACTACACGCTGCTTTAATAACACTGCATTATAGAGACAGCGCCCCTATGTATGACTTTGAGGATCTGGCAATGCATTCCAAGAGTAGGGTAAATCTGCAGTGCCGGCACTGTGTAGTAGCGAGTCACAGTGCTGGCCGCTAGGCCGCGCAGTTGCAGCGGTTTGGAAAACATGGGGGGGGACAAATACTGCATTCTGAAATCATGCGGGGGACATTTTCCGGGGACCCCCCCGCAAGTTACGCCCCTGATACCAGTAGCAATCAAACAAACACAAGTCTGTGTTCCAAACATCAGCATGGCAGTCCGGGCAAGAAACCAAAGATATACTGTATCAACACTGCAGATAATCCAATGTCCGAAATCCAAAGTATAATTAATCTAGTTTAGGAAGTCAGAAGCTCTAGTTTCGACAGGCATGGTAGGCTGTATGCTAACAAGTTAACCAGCTAGTCCACACTAGGTCACTCTAGCCACTTACATGTGTAGCTGTATGATTAACGTTGTTTAACGCTTCCTACCACTACCAATAGCAATCATAATAACATTGTAAGTTACAGTAGCTGTATGATTCCACAGAAAGCACACTTGGTTATACAAGTGATGAAGGTTTAGGGAAAGGTGCTAAATATCGCTCCAAAGTCGTGGATATCTAGACCGCAAATATAAAACAACCCCCCTTTTTCAGAGACGATGTCTTATATTCGTAACAAACAGATCATTCTTAAACAAAATGACAGCATGCCTTCCATCTGAAAGGAGCATTCTTAAGACTTAGCTTACCTCATATTAGCTATCAACTGCACATGGACATGACTGATCACTCCCAAGTCTAAGTTTAAGTTTATTTATTACCCAGGGTCAGGACAATGCACATCAATCAACATGTTCAGTTTCCACATCAATGTAAATGTGCAAGAGTTAGCTAATGAGCTAGTTTTCATCCGTAGTCCTAACATGCATGTCTTTTGGTGTGGAAGGAAACCGGAGTCCCAGAAGGAAAGCCACGCAAACATGGGGAGAACATGCAAACTCCACACAGAAAGGCCTCCCGCCGGGGTTCGAACCCAGAACCTTCGTGCTGTGAGGCAGCGGTGCTGACCACTGTGCCACCGTGCACAGTCATGCCATGTCCTGCGGGCAGGGCCGCCGCTAGGGGCGTGCAAGCAGTGCAATTGCACGGGGCCTCGCGCTTCCCTAGCCCCCCCCCCCCAATTTTTTTTTAAAATAAATAAAGATTATATATATATATAAAAAAAAAATTATATAGGCTACAAATAAAAATAAATATAATGTTATTTAACAATCACTTTCCATCACAGACTGAAAATATAGTTTTGCTTACAGGTGTCTAATGTGACTTACATTCATCCATGCTTAGTTATTATATATATTTCACATTAGACCGGCTGCCTCACTATGCCTGCTGCGACCTGCGAGTGCGACAGGCAGCGTGCGTCCGTCACCGTCACCTATCTGCGCGCATATAAAAAGCTGCCAGCGCTGGCACGTGGACTGTCTCACCAGCCAGGTGTGTGTAACTACTAAGGTGGAGACTGAGTCAGAGAGTGGTAAAAAAACACAATGTCGACTAGAGAACGCGATAAAGGGCGGAAATTTGGCTCCGGGAATTTACAACGAAAGCATGCAAAGAAAAAAGAAGTGTTCAATAATTCGTTGAAAGGTTCGTTTGATACATTTATTACAAAAAAACAGAAGCAGCAGGGCCTCACGGTGGAAAGAAGCTAGCAATTGAAGCTAGCACTAGCAGCAGCACCAGGGCTGCCCAGCCCCAGCAACAGCAGCACGAGCAGGTGACAAATAAGAGCAGTGAATATGAGGATGGCGACGTGGCCGCCGCGAGTCCCGCGAGTCCGACCATAAAGATAAAGACGGAGGGAGATACACGACGCTGTACATCGGAGGACGCAGTCAACTAAACGGAAGTGAAAACGCTGTGTTGACTGTTTTCTGTGTGGAATCGCCGAATTCCACTGGTGCTAATGTTGCTAGTTTGAGCTAACTGGCTAAGAGGCTCTGCTAGCCAACCGAGTGCTAACACTGCTAGCTGCTTGCTGAGGAGAGGAGGAAGTTAGCGTGGCTATCTGTGTGAAATGACAGCTCCTGAAATGTTTGTTGGATTTGAATGGATTTTTATAACCTCCTTCTCCTGTCTGACAAGGAATTGTACTACCAGTTGTAAAGGTCTGTAGTATCTAATCTGCTTTAAAAAACAGTGGACTACATATCCTGTTTTGGGAACTTTTGTGAATTTGTCCTCTGCTTTGTTACCAGTAGCCTAGCCTAGCTCAATCAATCAATCAAAGCGGGGAACATAGAACCCGGGGAACATAGGACCCGGGGAACATAGACATGCTCCCGCTCTGTGGGATCATCCCTATGTTCCCCGGGTCCTATGTTCCCCGGGTTCTATGTTCCCCGCTTTGATTGATTAATAGATACATTTTTATTATTTTATTAATTATTAATGTCCGCCTTGTTTCGAACGGTTAAGCTTAGGCCCTCTTTCGAACTGGTTAAGGTTAGAGTTTGGAATCAGGGCTGGTGGTCTAACATTTTCAATCAATCAATCAATCAAAGCGGGGAACATAGAACCCGGGGAACATAGGCCCCGGGGAACATAGACATGCTCCCATAGCAATTAGTCAAGAGCTGGAAGACCTGCAGTAGCCTAGCTGGCTCTACTAGCCCTGCTATCAATCCAGTCCAGAGTATAAGCTAACGTTATGATACAAAAAGCTAACGTTATGATGCAGAAAGCTAATGTTATGATACAGAAGGCTAACGTTATGATACAGAAGGCTAACGTTATGATACAGAAAGCTAACGTTATGATGCAGAAAGCTAACGTTATGATACAGAAAGCTAACGTTATGATACAGAAAGCTAACGTTATGATGCAGAAAGCTAACGTTATGATGCAGAAAGCTAACGTTATGATACAGAAAGCTAACGTTATGATGCAGAAAGCTAACGTTATGATACAGAAAGCTAACGTTATGATACAGAAAGCTAACAAGGTTGTCATTCGAGAGGTAGTCTTCTCTCTCTCTCTTTCTCTCTTCTCTCTCTCTCTCTCTCTCTCTCTCTCTCTCTCTCTCTCTCTCTCTCTCTCTCTCTCTCTCTCTCTCTCTCTCTCTCTCTACCTGTGTTGGCTGTGGGCTAGCTATCTGTGTTGGCTGTGGCCTGTGGGCTAGTAGCTATCTGTGCTATTATTTAAGAATAAGTTGACTGTATGCAATCATTTTTTTATTAATTGATAATTTTTTTTTTAAATTTTTTTACCTTTAGGGGGCCTCATGTTTAAACCTTGCACAGGGCCTCGCATTTCTCCCAGACGGCACTGCCTGCGGGGGTAAAGTTAAGTGACGGCACCGAAAGGACGTGCATGGTAAATTGGTTTATATTAATTTCATCTTGCCATATAGTCATATTAGTTTCACTACACTATTGCAAAAAATTACTTTGTTGATCACTGTTTTGGAGAGTTTGCACTTTGCAGGCGCCAACCGTCTGTCTTGGCCGTGTGGGCAGCCAACACAGACGATTGGTGCCCCTACTGGCCAGTGCTGCCTGTTACATCGGTTCTGTAATGGTGCTCGATTTATTTGTTAGATTTCCCCATAATAATAATAATAATAATAATAATAATAATAATAATAATAATAATAATAATAATAATAATAATAATAATAATAATACACTTTATTTGTATAGCACTTTTCATATAGAAGTTGCAGTTCAAAGTGCTTCACAACAGTAAAAAATACAGGCATAAGCGAGCATAAAAAAGATAGAGAGGTAGCAAGGTAAGGTAAATCACAGTGTTTCACATTAGGATCTAGCATCCCAATAGGCCTCTCTGTTTACAGTTTCATTCAGTAATACAAATAATAAATATAGAATAGACTGAGTAAAAAAGTGCGGTTTGATTCAGTTTAAAAATAGGCTAAAAATTATAAAATATAACGGACATAAAATAGTTCTAACATACAACAGGGTATCCTCTTAACACTTTGAGTTTCTTTATAAGTGGTGTAAATACCACGATCACAACACCAGAGGGAGCTCCACAAATCATGTTAAACCCAGATTCGGCTCAAACAAGGGACTAAACACGTTTCGCAATTATGCCACATCAATGTGGAACGCCCTACCCACAGCTGTAAAGGAATGTGAATCACTACCCACTTTCAAAAACACTCTCAAAGAACACCTACGCGAGACTGCAATTCGAAACTGGCCGCTGTAAATTTCCTAACCCAACCCCCTCCAATGTACAGTAAATTACCAAGTATGGTATTGTCAATATTCCAATGTACAGTTTTGCTTGTACAGTTGTACAGTGTCCCCCGCCCACCCACCCCTCCTACCCAACCGCCCCCCCCACCCCCCCCCCCCCACCCAACCACCTCCAATGTACAGTCCCCCCCACCGCCCCAACCCCACCCCACCTACCCAACCTCCTCCAATGTACAGTTTCTACGTCAAATGTATATACTCTCTTTTCTGGACTCTTTTTGTATCACAAACAGTACTGTATTTGCAAATCTGGTATGTCATAAATGTATAGATGTAGCAGTACTGTCTATCTGTATGTCATGTATGTCATATATGTTATGATGAATTGAAAATGGGGGACCCTGATGTAAACAAGACGAAAGTATTTCTCTGGTCTGCATCCCCTTAACAATTGTATGTATTGAGCTGTACTGTACTGTACCCATTCTGCAATCTGTTAATAAAGTTTTCAATCAATCAATCAATCAATCAATCAATCAATCAATCAATCAATCAATCAATCAATCAATCAATCAATCAATCACCAGTTTTGAATTACAACGGATTCATGCCTTCCATCTGAATACATACGTAGAGGGGTCACCGGCTGTTGTCTGGGACGCCTCTAAAATGTTTACAAACTGGGCAGTACATTAGGCAGGCAGTGTTCCTGGCTCCAAAAATCACAGCTACAGTAAATGATTAATTGATTGCTGGTGTCCTCGGTGTGACATCTCAAAGGGCAATAATTCAAATAAAAGGCCAAAAAAAATAAAATGTTGTCAATTTTCAGACATACAGAAAGTTTAAATTACGTTCCCCCATTCCCACGGTGTATATAAAAAGATATACACAAAATAAACAACAAAAGTTAAAATATAAGACACAATATACAACACACAATATACAGGACTCAATTACTCAATTATACTCAATTAATTCCTCAATTATAACAGCTTGTTTAGGTTTGTTTTGACTTCAAACCCTAACCAAAACGGCAAGGAATACCTATGTCATTTTTCTCCATTACCTAAATAATATTTCATAATAAGTACCCTTTAAACCTCTTTCTGCATGTCAATGTACTGCATGTAGGCCTACAGTATCATAGCCTGCTATATCATGCAGTCAAATATTTTAAGGCTATCTTCATTACATCTCTATTCTATGATTCATAGGCGAATGCATAGCTTTGTTTTCATAGAGTTTGGTTGATACACAAATTTCAAACCTTTATTCAAACCCAAAAGGCAACTGAGGTATACAGAAATAATAATAAAAAAGCATATAAAATCACACAGCATATAAAATCATAACAATAACACAACAAAACGAGGGAAGGAGCTACTGTAGGAAAACAAATCAATTCAAACACGTACATCTTTATTGACAATGGTTGGAGATCAAGGTTTTAAACTCTGCAACAGAGGGGAGAATCTCAAGCTTTAAGGACTGTTGGAGTTCATTCCATGAGCTAGAGGGGCATCATAGAAAAATGCAGATTTACCCTGTTCCGAGCAGACTCGAGGGACCAGCCAGTCACTAGAACGGGTCCGATAGGTTCCAAAATCCCATTCCAATAATGATGTAGTACAATAAGGGCCTTACAAATGTACAAATACCAGTGTTTGTTGCGCCTCTCCATCAGCGGGGACCAACCAACCTTCTCATAAAGGACACAGTGATGAGTATCTGTCGTATCTGTCATTTCATTAGTGATGAATCTGAGGGCAGAGTGATATACAAAGTCCAAGGATTTAATTTAAGGGTTGAGGCCGCAGCATGTCTATTACATCACCATAGTCCAAGACTGATAAGAAAACTGCTTCGACAACTCTCTTCCTACTAATCAAAGGAAAGCTGGTTCTGTTTCTAATGCATCATTTGTTTCAAATGCTATGTGTTGGAGAACTAACTGCCAGTTGTCAAAGTTATTGCTTGATGAGAACAAGATAGTAATTTCTCTACAGAACACAGGTATTCCTTAATTCACCATGACAGATTTTTCTGGCATTGAATTGACCAGGATGTCTGTCAGAGAGACATTTGCCAGTCTCAAACTGAATGGGATTCTATGAGAAATGACAGCACTGAGCGAAGAAGTCACCGCTATTTCTGCCTTAACAAGCAATGCACTAGTCATTGAGAATGATCCACTGTAGATCCACCGAAGGATTTTAGTGGGGATTAACGTGGGCCTTTACAGGTTAATTTTTTTTGTCTTAGGTGTAAAGCCATACTTTCTGAGGCCAACAGGTCAAACCTGACGGAATTCATTCAAATTATTTGTCCTGAGGGGAACTTTTCAATCTTGGTGGTAGGAAATGTAATTTCCATAACACACAGTCAGCAGCTCTCTGTGTGCAGCAAAGAGAAAAGACAGCGGCATTTATTACAAAAAGTAGCCTATATGACTTAGTCCACCTTTATTGCTGATGCTGTAACCATTGCTTCTATACCAGTTGTTTCGGTGACAGTAATTGCGGAGAGTTAGAATGTCAATAACCCAGCAATCATACTTTGAAGGATCAAAAGTAGACAAACACAGCCTTCAAAAAGTTCTTCGCTCGACAAAATTGAGTGTATCGTCTTACAAGATATGACCTTGTGAGTCAATGGCAATAATCTTCTAATCCAATGTATGGTTAGCGCAATTTCTTTATCAAAACAGGGCATTTAAATTTTTGACTGACAGAACATGAAGTTAACACACTTGGTTTGATGGCAGAATATCCCATACTCCATGAATTATAGTTTAGTATAGAAAACCCAGTGAGGGCTAGTGATGCTACTAATACAAGCCAATGCAGTTTGGGCTCATCTCTAATCATATCACAGTACAATATTAATGTCTTCAAATATTTTTTCCTGGCCACTCTGAAAATAAAACCAGCAACTTAGCAGACTCATTCTAGAGCACAGAGGTACTGGCTTGTTCAGTTCTTCAGATTCAGAATCAGTTTTCTGGTTCACGTGTATTTATTCACATCATAAAACACATGAATGAATAATGCAGATCTATCTGCGTAATAGAAAATAGATAGGTAACTAAATGAACCTTGACAGTCTGTGCTTTGATAATGATTTTATGCCAATCACAGAGGGAAAGAAGACAAGTACTGTATTTATTTAGCTTTTTAGTGACGTAAATAATTAAACAATAAGATGGGAAAAATTATTAAATGTTTGATCTTCGCAATGATCTTTGGCTTCATATAAACTAAATGGCCTTGAATGATTACAAGCGAAATACTCCAGTTTGACTATGAAACACACTACAGTAGTGTCGGTAGAGAGAATCCTGGATGTAAATGGGACAAAGGCGTCTGAGGAGGCTGTACTATCCCCATGGCGGCCCACTAGGGTCATCCGCCCCGGCCATGTAAAACAACAATATGTCATGCACCCCATCTGACCTCTCACCTCGCGATGATCTCATTGGCTAAGCGTTGAGCCCTGAGGGTAGCACCCAGGCTTCCACTACACGGGAACCCCTCACAGTATGGGCTGCTTACCGCTCTCCCCTGAGGTGAAAATAGGAGGATTTCTCACATGATGAAGGCAAACGGCTCTATGAAGCGCCTGAGGGGGGGCTACCTACCAGCATACCCTGATTTCTGCCCCTGTCCCGCTGCTTCCGAAATGCTCACGGTCTTCTGAGCGCTAATCAATAGCTGCACATGTAGCCTGCGCTGCTTGTACAGTACCGGTGCTATACCGCCCGCCCGGAGAGGAGATGTCGATCAATGGCTGCTTTATAAATAGGCGCTGTGATAGATGCTTTCCTCGTGTGATGTCACATGCCGCTACTTTGAACATGTTTTTCATAACAACTTACTGTACGCTACTCTCAGCCAGCCCGATCTCACTTAAAATAATGTAGATAAAGTATTAATCAACCACAGGAAAAAAGGTACATACTGTATGTTGTGTTATAACCATAAGTCATATATTTACCTATTGTATCAGGAATTAGACATGTGTACACATTACAAATACATACAGTATATTACATATTACATTTTTATCAGAGTTTCAAGCTCAAACCCTAACCTTAACCATAACTTTATGTATATACCATAACCATTAAGCAAATGTTAAAACTAACCTCTAACTATAATCATAATCATAGTTAGATAGTGGTGAGAGCACTCGCCTGTGACTGCCATGATTGCTAGTTCAACCTCTAGTCGCTGCATTTGTTTTGGACTTTTTCCTATACAATACGCAAATCTATTAATTATGGCTATAACCTGTACATGTACATTATGTACCTCATTCGCTGTGGTCGATTAGTACTTTATTTACGTTTTCTGATTATGGTTCAGCCCATGTGTTTGTCTCAGCACTGAGTGCACAATACATATGATCACACACTCCCCATTTCAGTACCAAGAAGGACACACACTTATAGAGCTGTGGTAAAACATTAAGTAACTTTGGACAAGTGACTTATTATCTTGATGGCAAGTCAGAATAGCATTTAGCTAGCATGACAAACCCACCCTCCTTCGGCTCTGTAAAATCAGAATGTCTTTATGCGTTCGTATGGATGTGCTCAGTTTTAGTCAATACAATTAGAATCGTCCAGCAGAGAGAGAGAGAGGGATCCATCAAAAAATATATATATCTAGAGAACCGCAATGTTGGCTTTGAGGAGAATAACGCACCCAATTAGCCTTACTTACCGGACTGTGGAGGGCATCATAATCTCCCCCTACGATAGATAGATGCACTCGCCAGCCACAGCCTGGTAATGCGATCACAATGATTTCCATTCCACCAATTACGCAGTATGGATATTATTGCTTTGCACAAGAGTAACTGGCAATCAAAGCAGCACAAACGTGCGTCTTTGAAGTCAGGGGCACAGAACACTTTCGCAAGTTATTGTGGATGTGCTGGAGTGAATTTATAGTGTTATTGACGCCTCCGTACCCACAGGGATATATCACACGCACACGCACACGTATATACACACACACACACACACACACACAGAAAGAAAGATAGAAGAGAGAAAACCACAATGAATGCATAACAATCTCCTCAAGTGGCCGTGAGAATGAGCGTAGGCCTACACTGGGTTACACCACAGGAAAAGTACGTGTCTGTGTGAGTGTCATCTCCATCAGCTCCACGCTCTCCTATACAGCTAATAAACGTCACAGGTACATAATGTGCGACAAGCTGATGAAAACAGATTGCTCCCGTTAAGCTATCCATACTGTCTTGTCCCCTCAGGCCTACTTATGCTGTATTGCTGAGCGCATTAAGGGGGGCTCTGATTTGACTACAGAAACCTTTATTAGATGAAGCTGTGAACGACGAATTCAATTGCGATTTGAATGGCACTAGCTCGTGCCAGATGACTTCCAATGGGAAGCAGGGGGGGAGGTGGCTGTAGGGCTAAATTGACTTGCGCTTGTTCATGACGAGCGTTCAGCAGCGCAGTCAGGATTTAATTCGTCACCATCACACCCAATACTCGAGAACGAGAGAATAAATAATACGCTTCACTGCCATAGACGGGATCGTATCTATGTTCCCCGGGTCCTATGTTCCCCGCTCATATCATTCATTATCATTCATACAGAAAACATGCACCATCTACACCCTCACACAACTCTGTCGCTAGTGTCCTTTTAGGAATAGAAGTTTAACGTTTGAACCACACACACGCAATCAATAGCCTACCACCTAGCCAACAATATTATTCTCTTTCCTCCAGAAACATTCTCAATGTCGGCGAAATTCGACCGTTCGTTGTGGCGACTACTAACACACAAATTTAAGAATTGATTTTGGCAGTAGGTTAGGCTGCCTCCGCGGCCCACTCGATGGCGTTCACTGGCCCACTGTTCTACGACCCGGGGAACATAGGACCCTTTTTTCGGGAGCGGGGAACATAGGACCCGGGGAACATAGGGATGACCCCCCCATAGACCACCGCAACACTTCCGGTATTTTGAGCTCATGGGAGAGCGCGGGGGGGATAAAATGATTGAATGTTGATTAGAGCCTTGACGTGGTTGAAGCGAACCAAAGTGGTTGTAGCTACGGCTGTGGGGGTGCTGGAGACATGATCCAATAGACTTTTTTATCCGCCTGAGTATAACACGAAGAGACCAACCCCAAGTCGATCAGCAGATTGCCCAGGGAGTCTCTCGCAGACAATCTGTACATGCGCCGGTTGGGGAGTAGGTGCGGAAATCGCATACACATCGCCATACACTGTGGATCGTATATGTTGTCGAACTTGTAGATTAATCAACAACTACAAGCTAATGTATCCAAGGCAACGTGTTTCATAGCGCGTCCTTCCCCTCCTCCTTAACACATGGCTTTGAATCCTCAGCCTGGACCTGTGTGGTGATGATGTTAGTTAAACCTGTGCGTTCTTGTTCCTCCTCACTGTTGTTATTTTTGAGGCCCAATTAGACGCGTGTATCCCACACATCGCTGTGGTTGGAGGCCAGAGTGCGTCTGTTTGACCGAAGGGAAGAGGCGTGGGAGAAACACATACTGTACCAGCGGTTTCACCCGCCAACACACTGCGCGGAGCTGCGCCGCGTATCAATACGGCCAGCTAATAACACTGGCTGCAGGTGTGTCTCTGAACATCTGAGAGAGACGAGTGCAAAGGTTGTTTCATCTGTTATGGATCCCGTTTCAAACCAGCAATTGCCTCAAAGAAAGTCTGAGCGGAGGACCAAAGAGTAAGAAATAATACATTGTACATGTATGTAATTGTACGTGTATGTGTGTATGTGTAAATTGCGTGTGTGTGTGTTCACGAGTGTGATTGACACGCATGTAAATAGCGCCCCGGCAGCTAAACTTGGGCTGTTTGGAGCCAATCTCTCCTTCTCTTTGAAATTGTTTATGTGGACCCAGATCCCTGTGGTCTGATAAGCAAGGGTCTGTAGAGTTCCCTGCGGAGGCCAGGCCTTTGTGAAGCACCCCCCCCCCCCCCCTCTCCCCACACACACTCATTTGCGATGGCCCCTGCGATAGGGCCCAACAGGCCTGAGAACACAGGCCTAATGTTCTGGATGGATGGTGTCATAAAAGCAGACAATTATCAGCCAGTGAGCGGGGTCTCCCAGGGTTATGGTTTTAGTCCGATTATTTATTTGATGTCGTTTTTGAAGCAGGAGCTTTAAAGTTTAACAGCCCTGGGGTTCCTCCTGCCTCTCTCGCATTCCCTGGCTGCGTGCGCATTTGTGCGCGGGTGTATTGCCCGGGAATATGGTCTTTGATGATCTAATTGGCTATTATTGGATGTTTTCAGGCTGTGACATGCCATGTTTCTTTTTCTTTTTGTTTGTTTTGTTTTAAGCTATGTGTAATATTGAAGTTCTCTCCTCACCCCTCAGCGTGTTGGTAGGGCCTAGGGGCCACAGCTACTGCTACACAGAGCGAGTGATTGGATATGCAATACTCTCCAGCAGCGTGCCAGCACTACATGACAGCGACGATGAAAATATTTGACCATTTCATTCTGATACAAACAGTCAATAATGATCCAAAACATGGACCGCAACATGCACATTTAGGTGCAATACTGTACATTTGTGTAAATAATTTTTTCTCTCTCCTTTAAACGGTCCAATGTGAAGTCGTGAACAAAGCCTTGTTTCACAAAATTTTGTCTCTATGCGGTATCTGTGTTTTGTGTGTTTTTCTTACAAGGAGAGCTTGCCTTGAGTGTGTGTTTGCATAAGCCTCGTGGCACGCTCCGGGCCATGAGACTTCCGGCTGCTACGCCGAAGCACTTGCTACATTATTGTGGCTCTCTCTATTCACCTTGTGTTTCTAGGCAACCAGGATGCTGTTGTGGCAATTTTGTTCCGGGGTGAAATCTGTCCCTATACCCCTACTTGAGGGTTAAAGGTAATGTGATTAATAAATGTCCTATAGGGTCAAGTCAAGTCAAGTCAGTTTTATTTATATAGCACATTTACAAATGACTAACAGCCAAACCAAAGTTCTTCACAACATGGTAAAAACACATACAATGCAATAAAAATACACTAGAATTACAAAAAAGGTAGAGTACAGTACATATAAGAAAGCAAGGGCAAAGTGCAATAAAAGAGACAAGAAAATTAGATAAAAAGTGCAGAGTGACAGCGGACGTCATGTATAGATGCTGGGCTAGCTCTGGTCAAAGGCCAGGGAGAAGAGGTGTGTTTTGAGCAAGGATTTAAAAACCTCTAGGCTCTGGGCAGATCTTATGTGAGGGGGGAGGCTGTTCCAGGGTGACCAAACACACTGATCTGTGCAGGACGGTACCGCATTTTAGACCTTTGTCCCATGTCCTACAACAGAAGAAACATTTCCAGAATCTCAACAAGTATCCCACATTTCAATAAAGTCATGCTTCAAATGTGAAATCATTTGAATGAATTCTTATTGTTTTTTGTCGTGTAATGTGTTCCTATACCTCAATGAGCCAGTCAGACAGTAGGTACCTTTGGTTATAGCTTTTACTGTACGTCAGTGTATCACAATACAACATGCCGTGAGCATACACAATTGCAGACTGAACTCTACTCAAGTCCCGCCCACTCCCTTATGCTATTGGCTTACACCACATCTCCCTTTTTGAACTGTTAGAATAACATTAACATTTCCCAGTTCCACATGAACATCTTCACATAACATTCACTTACAGAATAAATGTGTTTATGAAACTGGTTAAACAATGCACTCTTTACATGTACATTAAAACATCAAACAATGCATTCTTTACGTGTACATTAAAACATCAAACAATGTTCCTCTCACAGATCTAGTCTATGAGGTCTGACTACCTCTCTGCCTGACCTTGTTCTGACTGTGTCAGGAGAGACCCGAGGTGAGTCCATACTAGACAGTACTGGTTGGGGAGAACCAGGCACAACAGGAATGTCCTCCTGTGGTGTACTGTGTCGGGCTTCGCGTCTCTGTTCAGGCATAGGCACTAGGTGATGATGGTTTCGTCTGATTGTGCCATGTGGCCCGCGTGTTCACCCGCTCTTCGAGACACGCTCTACAGTTCAGAACTAGCTCCTCTATCCGACTGCTCAACCCTGGCCACCACACAGCCTGCCTCGCCCGGTCTCCGCACTTGACCACTCCCTGGTGGCCCTCGCTTTTCCAATACACTGTTTCTCATTGTGGAGGGGATCACCAATCTTGTGCCTCTCAGTAGCAGTCCATCATGCACACTCAGGACGGCACGCTCTGCCCAGTAGTGCCTCACCGGCCCTTCTAGTCTGCTGCGGTCTTGCCACCCCTGCACGCAGTATTGCATGACCTGTGTGCACACGCTGTCGTTGCCCAGCTGTTCTCTGAGATCATGTAAGTAGCTGCTACTTGCTGGTAGGTTATCCATGATGGAGTCGACGTAGATATTGGTGTCCTCCATCAGCTCTTTGTCCTGTCCTGTGCCGCCGTCCCCCAGAGGCGCATGCGACAGGGTGTCGGCTGCAGTGAGACTCTTCCCCGCGACGTGAGTGACCAAGTAAGAGTATCTCATGAGACGCATCTGGAACCGCTGTATCCGTGGTGGGAGAGCGCCGAGCGCCTGTCCCCCTAGCAGGCTCACCAGTGGCTTATGGTCTGTCTCCAACTCGAAACGCAGACCCAGGATAAAGTCACTGAACCTCTCACACGCCCAGGTCACGTGAACACTTAAGGTAACGCACTTGTGCTTCCGCATTGCTCTGATTGGCCCACTGACCCCACGTGACGCTACGCTCGTTTTCGCCCGCACGCCCGTAACGCAAGCGAGCCTTGTAATGTTAAGCGACCTACTTGCGGAAATGTAATGTTAATCGGCGGAATGTACATATTTATCAAAACAACTACCAGATTCACTCTACCAGATTCACTCATAAACGTTATATAACATAACGTTATATGCTGTTATTTCGCGTTTTATTCATAACGGTATATGCTGTTATTTCGCGTTTTATTCATAACGTTATGGGTTTGAATCACTGTACATTGAGGGGGGTTGAATCACTGTTTACACTCCCCACTACATTCGTCACTCAGTTTTAACATCGACGGTTAGCTCAACTTGTTCGTCAGCTTGCTGTGGAGCCTATGGTCAGTTGGTGACAAGTTCGAATCACTTCAATTCTTTTTCTGCAACATATCCACTCTGAACGTGCTGTATCCAACCAACTTACTACTTATCTCTTACAGAATGACCTCCTAGACCCTAATCAGTCAGGCTTCAGGACTGGTCACTCCACAGAGACAGCCCTCATTGCGGTCACAGAGGCACTTCACTTAGCAAAAGCGAAAGGCCTCTCCTCTGTCCTGATTCTCCTAGATCTATCTGCAGCCTTCGACACAGTCAACCACCAGATCCTCCTTGCGGCCCTCGCAGGAATGGGAGTGGCTGGCTCTGCGCTGACATGGCTGTCATCATACCTCAATGACCGCTCCTACCAAGTGTCATGGAGAGGGACCCTGTCGGCCACCCGCCCCCTGCGGACGGGTGTCCCCCAGGGCTCGGTTTTAGGACCCCTTCTCTTCTCCCTCTACACTAAATCACTGGGTAACATTATCACGTCTCATGGCTTCTCCTACCATTGTTATGCCGACGATACTCAACTCTTCCTCTCCTTCCCTCCCTCAGATATCCACGTCTCTGTGCGGATCTCGGCCTGTCTGTCCGACATCTCAGCCTGGATGACGTCCAACCACCTCAAACTGAACCTAAGCAAAACAGAATTGCTCCACCTGCCGGCCAAATCCTCCCCCCTAACCGACCTTTCAATCACAGTCGAGAATGCAGCTGTGACTGCGTCCCCGACCGCCAAGAACCTTGGTGTTGTCCTCGACGACCAGTTGAACTTCTCTGCTCACATCGCAGCGACGACCAGAACCTGCCGATTCCTCCTGAGCAACGTCAGAAGGATACGCCCCTTCCTGACAAAAGAAGCCACCCAACTCCTCGTCCAATCAACAGTCATCTCCCGCCTCGACTACTGCAATGCACTGCTCGCTGGCCTCCCGGCCACTGCCACTAAGCCTCTTCAACTCATTCAGAACGCAGCGGCCCGCCTGATCTCAAACCTACCGAAGTCGGCCCATGTCACCCCACTTCTTAGGGACCTGCACTGGCTCCCCATTGCTGCACGAATCCGCTTCAAGGCCCTCGACCTAGCATACCGTGCGGCAAAGGGAACCGCTCCCGCCTACCTCCGGTCAATGGTCTCTAACTACACACCCTCAAGACCCCTACGCTCTGCATCTTCTGGCCGCCTCAGACCTACTCCTATCCAAGCTCCGGGAGGGTCATCAAAGAGAAGTCGCCTATTCTCAGTCCTTGCCCCACAATGGTGGAATGAACTACCCACCCCAGTTAGGACAGCCGAATCACGTCCAATCTTTCGCCGTCGACTAAAGACGCACTTCTTCAACCATTATCTGAATTAAAAAAAAAAAAAAAAAATCTAACCCTAACTAACCGTACTGTCATGCACTTGTCCTAATAAACTAACCTACACTGTAGCACTCAACACTTTGATGAACATTGTTGCTCAGCTGATAGAGTTGTGCCCTTCCTGATGGCTTGTCGTACAGAACTTGTAAGTCGCTTTGGATAAAAGCGTCAGCTAAATGACTAAATGTAAATGTAAATGTTGAACAATGAAAAACTCCTTTTTCTTCTATTTACAAATAAGAGCAGCTCTGAAGGCTCGCGGAGATGAACGTTATTTCGATTGATATGAATAGCTAGTTACGTTTATATAGAGAGATGATAAATGAATTAAAAGTAAAAAAAAATAAAAAAATGTAAGTGATTCGAACTTGTCACCAACTGCCCATAGGCTCCAGAGCAAGCTGACGAACGAGTTGAGCTAACAGTCAATGTTAAAACTGAGTGACGAATGTATAATTTACACTTGTGCCAATTGCCTACTTATTATTAAGCTAGGTATTGTGCGAGCGTTGCTAATTAACCTGCGTGGTTATTATTATTAACCTTTGCTGATTAACCTGCTGATTAACCTGCATGGTTATTATGTAGGGGGGATTACAAATGCATAATGTCGCGGCAACCTATTAATATCACCTATGCAACACATTAAAGATGGCGGCTTTGTGTTTTTCTGGAGAGCCTGCAACGAGTGACGCGTCTACGCTCGGTGCGTAGAGCTACTGCGATTCACGAAGGGAGAGCGCTGGCCAATCAGAGCAATGTGGAAGCACAAGTGCGTTACCTTAAGTGTTCACGCGCCCAGGTCAGGGCCAGAGCCTCCTTTTCAACCTGGGCGTACCGCTGCTCTGTGGGTGTGAGAGACCTGGAGGCATACACTACAGGTGCCCAGACGTCATGGGTTCTCTGTAGCATGACCGCTCCCAATCCGTATGATGAGGCATCTGCCGAAATCTTCAGGTCACGATTAGGATCATACAGCTGGAGAACAGGTGTAGATGAGAGCTCCTGTTTGAGGTTGTCGAATGCCTTTTGCTGTTCATGTCCCCAGACCCACAGGTTCTTCTTAGACAGCAAGTCTCTCAGCGGCTTGTCCTTCTCCGCCAGATTAGGAATGAACTTCCCGAGCTGGTTGACCATGCCCAGGAAGATCCTGAGCTTAGTCATGTCAGTTGGCTGGTCCATGTGTTGAACCGCTCTTGTTTTGTCTGGGTCTGACCTCACCCCCTCCGCGGAGATAACGTGTCCAAGGAACTTCAGCTTGCGCACGCCAAACTCACATTTGTCCATGTTGAGAGTGTTTCCGGCCTTTTGCGCCCTCTCCAGGACAACATGCACTCTTGCATTGTGCTCCACTTGAGATGAGCCCCATATGAGGACGTCGTCCATATGGCAGGCGACTCCTTCGAGACCCTCTGTGACTTCTGTCACCATCTGATTCTGGAAATGTTCTGGGGCAGAAGAAATTCCAAATGGTAGTCGATTGAAGTAGTAACGGCCGAATGGAGTGATAAACGTAGTGTAGAGTGCAGACTCCTTCGCCAGAGGAATCTGCCAGAACCCCATATTAGCATCCAGTTTGGTGAAGAGTTGTACTCCTGCTAGCATGCCGAGGGTTTGGTCAACTGAGGGGAGAATAAACTTCTCTCTGCACACGGCCTCGTTCAGAGGGGTTAAGTCCACACAGATGCCGACCTCGTCCTTCACCTTCTTCGCAACTATGACCATGCCGCAGCACCAGTCTGTAGGTTCCTCGATCCTGGTGATGACCCCCAGCTCCTCCATCCGTTTAAGCTCCGCCTTGACCTTTCTCATCAATGGGAGCGCAACTCGTCGTGGAACACTGAGTGCGAACGGTTTGGCATCAGGCTTGAGCTTGATTGTGTATTCCTTTTGCAACAGACCCAACCCCTCCCAGAGCTTTGGGTAGCTCTCCTTCACTGTGTCTAAGCTTATGCTATCTACTCTAGCTACTAGATTAAGCTTGACAGAGGCTGGTCTACTCAGCAGGGATGTATGGAGGTTTTTGACTATGGAAACATCCTCAGTTACGGTCCTGTCTCCATAGCACAACACCCGTCCGGGCCCAGACAGTGGCTTACATGGACTGATCAGCTTGTGCTCTGAGCCTGACTGAACTAGCTTTTCATACACCTGCTCTGGCATGACTGTAACATCTGCCCCTGTGTCGATTTTAAATCTGACCTTGGAGTCTCTGATTCCGTTGTCTACAGTCCATGGGTCATCTCCTGCCTCCACACTACATAAAAATATGCTACTACTGTCCTCTGTGACAGCGTTCACACCACTGGCTGATTTGCATTCTTTAGCATAATGGCCCAGTTTACCACAGTTGTGACACACAACATTTTTAGCAGCACACTGTGATATTGGATGAGAAGGTTTACCACATCTGAAACAAGACTTATAATCCTCTCCTTTAGGAGGCCATTGCCTTGGTTTAGCCTGGGCATGTGGCTGTCCTTTGTTTATAGCCCTGGGTTTCCCCTTGCTAGCATGCACTGCATCCACATCAATCTTGCTACTACTAGTCATCTCACTCCTTAGGTCAGTATGTTGTCTCTTAATCTCTTCAGACTGCCTCGCCATGTTAATGGCTTTTGTCAGGGTTAATTCTCTCTGATAGCCCTGTGTCTCTGAGACCAACTACCAATCTGTCCCGTACTGTTCATTGTGCAGCCCCCCGTACTCACAGTTTTCACATAAAGCATACAGTGCTGTAATGAATGAGTCCACAGTTTCTGATGCTTGCTGCATCCTTTTGTTGAACCTGGCCCTCTCATAGATAACGTTATTTTTGGGAATAAAGAAGCCATCGAATCCTTCCCTCACTGTGCTGTATTCTTCCCGCTGTTGGACGGTCAAGTTGAGACCACGCAGCACGTCATCTGCCTCATCCCCCATGCAGTAAACCAGCGTGTTTATCTGGTTAGCTTTGGGTAAGTTGTTCAGGTTGATAGCTAGTCTGAAGCGTTCAAACCTCCTGCTCCATTTTTCCCACTCCTGTGGTTTGGAAAAGTCAAAAGGTTCTGGAGGGTTTATAGTGAAAGTCGTGGACGGAAGAACTACCGCATTTTGCACAGGTAATGGAGCTCCCGCTGCTTGTGCTTGACCTTCCATTATTCTCCTCCTGCGTCGTTAGCCGGTTGCTAGTCCGTTAGCTTCAAACAAACACTATGAAATCCCCCGTCGAACTTGGCTCAAAGTAGGTCCACTTCAGACACCATGTCGTGTAATGTGTTCCTATTCCTCAATGAGCCAGTCAGACAGTAGGTACCTTAAGTTATAGCTTTTACTGTACGTCGGTGTATCACAATACAACATGCCGTGAGCATACACAATTGCAGACTGAACTCTACTCAAGTCCCGCCCACTCCCTTATGCTATTGGCTTACACCACATTTTTGTCCACTTATTAGTCACCATCCATTCACTAATGCACCACAAGTAACCAGCACACATACTGTATACACTGCTGGCTGGAGCTGTGTTGTCGGTGAGCACACTTTGAGCACCGTGGTAGAGCAACTTTATTTTCACTCATGCTGCCTGCTATTACGGTGGAGCTCACGAAGAGCGAGATCCAAGCCAAAGCAAATTTCTCTTTTATAAACATGCTCACACACCAGCCTTGTTTAGTCTGGTTGAATTGAACCCTGGAGCGTTTTTACTCCCGGGGTGCGGTTCGCTTGGTGTGAACACAGTAATCGAACTCAGGTCCACACCAAAGAACCCCAGCCTGGGTCCACCTGTTTGGAGTGGTCTCAGTTCGCCTCCAATTGAACTCTGGAGCAGTTCATTTGAGGTTTGAATGCAAACCAGACCAAAAGCAGGAATAGCGGCGAGAAATCATGCATGTAATGAAGCTGATTGGGAAGGTTTTGTTGGCATTTTCAGTATATTTCCAAATGTGTGATATCGATCATAACGTCATTATCTTTGCAGCTGGTATTGTTCAAAATAGCCAAATGATGTTGTGATACTAAACACATACTTTGTAGGTTTATGTATAATTCAGGTGACAGTAGCCTAGACAGTGGTGCATAATTCATTACTTACAGTGAATTGGAAAATGTATAGTAGCCCATTTAATTTGTGCAACAAGCCAATCACATGATTTCTTTGTTCACAAATATAATCTCCTGTTTACCAACAATGTCCTGCATTTGGTTCATACAGATTTGGTCACTCTAACATTATATAAAGATCAAATTTGCATTTCAAAATGGTGACATCAATTTACGGTATAGGATCAGTTGCCACTGTATTTAGAAACACAAACGGACTGCCTTGGAAGCTAATGTTAGCTACCTAGCTAACCGTTAGCTAGCAAATGGCAGCCTTCTGGGCTAGCTAGCCAGGTACAATGCTAAGCTAACATTGTATCAAACAAAACACGTTATCGTTGAAGTTGATACCGTTTTGAAATGCATATGAACCCGGTAGTCATACTTTAATGATGTTCACCACATTTCCCCCTCCCAAGTAGCCTAGCCCTAGGCCATGCCTGAGAAGGTTATCTACGTCAAGAAAGGGAAACGGTATGTAAGCATTTGAGCTCTGTCATTTTAATATAAAAAATGCCAGAAGGCCCCTTGTTCTTTTGTTTTACAAATATTGAGCTTACAAGGAGAAGGAGCTAGCTAAGCAGTTTTGTTCATATAGATGTATTATTTATTCCATTTGGGAATATCCACACGGATGAAATAGCGGGCAACAGCCCGACGACTGAGGTGAATAGCAGTGGTGTAGCAGTTATAATTAGTGTTTAACTAAACATTTTACGCAAACGTTTTGCCACTTTATTCAAGATGTACATTTAGAGTACAACAGAGTAGGAACCAGTTGTGCCACATTTACAGCAGCTCTTTATGAGTGGCCAATAATACTACTTCCTGTGCAATCAGCCTCTCAGCTTTCCCAGCAAACGGCCTCACGTCTCCTGCAATTACATCCTCCCCCTGTAATCTGTACTTCCACCCAAAGGAGACCGCTCTGAGTAATTTGCGTGAAGATTCGCCAAATTAAGAAATATAATGGCGGAGAATGAGTTTATTGAATACAGCGGTGCCAACAGCAATACTCACTCTGCGCCGCTATTGTTTTTGTCTGGGTAATCACATTCACAAAGCACCATCTCTCTGAAGCCGGGCCTCTCCCAAATGGAAAACAAAGGCAGTCATGACAATCTGTAATATTAATCCGATTGGGTGATACTGTCCAGGGGGCTGCCTCTTCCATCCTCAGTTCCCCCACTACCTGTGGCTGTGTTCTAATCTGATTGAGTTAATAGCGTATTCCAAATCAAAACCTGCCTGACCCCCCTCCCACCGTCATACATAACCTCTAATAGAACATCCTGTATTTCACGTGAACACTCACAAATTTGTAAATAATTACTATCACATGGGGGGGAAATAATAGGCGGCCCCTATTCAAATTCACTGGCTCCAGGCAGTGTGGTAATCATGTAGGAGCCCGGGCGAGGGATACGGGGGGAGGGGGGCTGGTGGGTGGATGATGGGGGGATAGAGAGCAAGAGGAAGGTAATCACATTGTGTAACTACCACTGTGTCTGACAGTTTGATATGAAAGGATGTTCAGAGGCAATAATGAGCAACTTTGTACACAGTACTTATGACTTCACGCACTGCATCATTTGTCAGTAACAACTGTGCGTTCTTGATATGATGATGATATGATACATTTATTTATATTGCGCCCCTCAACCAATAGTTACATCGGCCCGAGGCGCAGCCCGGGAAAAAAGAAAAAACATAAAGACAGGAACAATACGAAAACAGAAAATAATACATGCAGGCCAACCAAGCAGACAGAGAACAGACAGACATAATACACCATGTCACACTACAACACAAAAACTAGCTCATGGATCTTTTATGGCAAAAAGGTGGGTTTTGAGCATGGCCTTAAAAGTCTGTAGAGTGCTTGCAGATTTGATGTTTAGCGGGAGCTTGTTCCAGAGTTTCGGCGCTGCGACTGCGAAAGCTCGGTTTCCCTTCATCACCAGTCTTGAGTGTGGGATTTTAAGGCAGATTTGACTGTTTGATCTGAGGGATCTGGAGCTGGCTGATTGGACCAGGAGTTCCTTTATGTAAGCTGGGGCGAGACCGTTTAGGGCTTTGTATGTGAACATGAGAATCTTGAAATTAATTCTTGCATTATGACTTCACACACTGCATCATTTGTCAGTAGCAACTGTGTGTTCTTGCATTATGACTTCACACACTGCATCATTTGTCAGTAGCAACTGTGTGTTCTTGCATTATGACTTCACACACTGCATCATTTGTCAGTAACAACTCTGTGCTCCTGCTTTAAAAATGCAGACCGTTGTTAAGATTCACTGGGCAAAATCTAATTGATTCTGTTTGTTTATGGACGCCTTCTTACAAATGGTATATTTCTCCAGCTACAGGCCCATTACTGTTACTTAAAAGTAAACACACGCGCGTGCACACACACACGCGCGCACACGCACACGCACACACACACACACACACACACACACACACACACACACACACACACACACACACACACACACACACACACACACACACACACACACACACACACACACACACACACACACACACACACACACATACATTATGGGAGCTTGGTGATGGATAGGACGTGTTATCTCCCTATTAGCACAACAGCCCATTATCAATGTGGCCAGGTTAGAACGCTAGCTGTAAAGCAATAAACACACGCTGATTCTTGCTGCCGCTGAGTAGGAGGAGTTCAGTCGCTCGCTGCCTGCGTCCTATCATCCCATCACTTGCAAATGAGCAGCACGCGTCCCCCCGACGGGACACGTCCGCTGGTGATGTGACCATCAAGCATATGCAAATATGTATGGTCCAATTTACTGCCACCAGATATGGTAACAAACCTACAGGATCCTGAGTGACTGTCAGATGGCCAGTGTGTGTGAATATGCTTGTGATTCTGTGTGTTTGTATGTATGTTTGTGTATGTGTATGTATGTATGTATGTATGTATGTATGTATGTATGTATGTATGTATGTATGTATGTATGTATGTATGTATGTATGTATGTATGTATGTATGTATGTATGTATGTATGTATGTATGTATGTATGTATGTATGTATGCATGTATGTATGTATGTATGTATGTATGTATGTATGTATGTATGTATGTATGTATGTATGTATGTATGTATGTAATGTATGTATGTATGTATGTATGTATGTATGTATGTATGTATGTATGTATGTATGTATGTATGTATGTATGTATGTATGTATGTATGTATGTATGTATGTATGTATGTATGTATGCATGTGTGTGTGTGTGTGCATGTGTGTGTGTGTGCGTGTGTATGTTCAAGATCTTTCTATCCTGTGTCGTCCGTTTCACCTCCCGAGGGAGTTCACAGCGGTCGTCATGACTGCCGTGTATATCCCCCCACACGCGAATACGGGCAAAGCACTGGGCGAACTACACGATAATCTCAACAGACACCAGATCAAACACCCAGACGCAGCGATGGTAGTGGCCGGCGATTTCAACCAGGCCAACCTGAAGAAAGTGATGCCGTCCTTTTTTCAGCACATCGCTTGCTCCACCAGAGGGAAAAACACACTCGACCACTGTTATTCCCCGTTCAAAGCCGGTTACAAGGCAGTAGCCGCTCCGCCATTAACGGGGTCCACAAGCTCGAGCGATCATGACTCCATCTTGCTATTTCCGGCATATCAACAGAGATCACGTGACGCCGTCGTGTCACGTGAGACAAAGAAGTGGACCGACGAATCAGAGGCCACGCTCCAGGACGTGCTTGCAGACAGGGATTGGGATATGTTCAAAGGAAGCGCCAGTGACGTCAGTGAGCTAGCAGACACAGTGGTGTGTTATATCACAACAATAGCCGATGGTATTGTCCGCAGGAAAACGGTGCGGATTTTCCCAAACCAGAAACCGTGGGTGGATAGCACTATTAGAGCAGCTCTGAACTCTCGTACCACCGCCTACAACCTGGGTAGAGAGTCAGGAAACATGGAGGAGTATAAGGCTTCAGTCTATACTCTACGCAAGGCTGTCAAACTTGCTAAGAGGACATATGCTGATAAACTGGAGACACAAATGGCACAAAACGACACAAGAGGATTATGGCAGGGACAGTGGCGCTGCTGGCTCTCCGGCTAGTGACGTCACTAGCGCGCCGGCTGTTGTGGAGGGGGGGGGGGGGCAACCGCGAGGGGGGGGGGACGCTCTCTCGTTGTCGGAACACAGTGTGAGAAGAGCATTTATGCAGGTGAACACCAGGAAGGCTGCTGGCCCAGATGGCATAACAGGACGTATACTCAAGACCTGTGCCAACCAGCTGGCCCCTGTGTTCACCGCCATATTTAATCAATCACTGGCGGAGTCAGTGGTCCCTGCCTGCTTCAAGATGTCTACCATCATCCCTGTGCCGAAGAAACCCTCCCCAGCATGTCCAAATGACTACAGACCGGTGGCACTCACCTCTGTGGTCATGAAATGTTTCGAGAGGCTGGTCAAGGACCACATTTGTGCCTCCCTCCCCAGTGATATGGACCCTATGCAATTTGCATACAGGACAAACAGGTCCACCGACGACGCGGTCTCCCAGGTACTGCACAGCACCCTCTCGCACCTTGACCGTCAGAAGGGGGGCTACGTGAGACTGTTGTTCATTGACTACAGCTCAGCGTTCAACACCATAGTCCCCACCAGACTGGTGGACAAGCTGATCGAGCTAGGTCTGAGCTCTGCCCTGAGCGCCTGGGTACTGGACTTTCTGAGCGAAAGACCCCAGGCGGTCAGGGTGGGGGGTCAGACCTCCAACACCATCACCCTGAGCATCGGGTCCCCCCAGGGCTGTGTTCTGAGCCCCCTGCTGTACTCACTCTACACACACGACTGTGTGGCCAAGTTCAGCTCCAACTCCATAGTGAAGTTCGCAGATGACACGGTGGTGGTGGGGCTGATCTCGGACAACGACGAGAAGGCCTACCGGGAGGAGGTTGAGGTACTGGAACGCTGGTGCCAGGACAACAGCCTGCTCCTGAACATTGGTAAAACCAAGGAGCTGATCGTGGATTATAGGAGAGGACAGCAGGAGACGCACACACCACTGATGATTAACGGGGCTACCGTGGACAGGGTGAGCAGCTTCAAGTACCTGGGGGTCCACATCTCAGAGGACCTGACATGGTCAACACACATAGACACAGTAGTAAAGAAGGCGAAACAGCGTCTCTACCACCTGAGACAGTTAAGGAAGTTCAGAGTATCGGGAAAGATACTCCAGTCCTTCTACTCAGGAGCTGTAGAGAGCATCCTGACCGGAAACATCACTGCCTGGTATGGAAACAGCACGGCACAGGACAAGAAGGCCCTACAGAGAGTGGTGCGCTCAGCCGAGCGTACCACGGGTATTGCACTACCCCCCCTGCAGGTTCTATACAACAAGAGGTGCAAATCCAGAGCCTGCAGGATAATGAAAGACCCTCACCACCCCAATAACAGCCTGTTTCAGCTGCTGAGGTCAGGCAGACGCCTGCGAACCCCAGCTACTAGGACAGAGCGGCTTAGGCTCAGCTTCTTCCCCCAGGCCATCAGAGCCATGAACAATGAACATTGAGTGCTCAGAACATTGAACTGTCCACACACAAGCACACATGAACACACACACGACACGCACACTGTGCACGCTCACACACGAGCAGCCACTTAACACCT
>NC_140167.1:189869267-189884342 GCF_963971535.1 Notolepis coatsorum
AGAAGCTAACAAGACACAGAGGGAGACGGTGGGGCTTGTGTTGTCTCTCTGTTCATCTGTGTTTACAGCTCTGTGTATGCTGTTTGGAGTGTGTGTGTGTGTGTGTGTGTGTGTGTATTTGTGTTTGTGCATCTTCATGTCCATAATGTGTGTGTATGCATGCATGCAAATAGGTGTGTGTGTGTCCGCATTAATCTGTGTGTGTGTGTGTGTGCGTGTGTGAATGTGTGTGTGCGTGTGTGTCTGTGTGTTTGAGTGTGTTTACATGTGAGCAGCATCCAGCAGTGTTTTGGTGGCCAATTTGATCTTCAATTCTTCACACTGATCTCGTCTCTCACACAAAATCATTACAGTATGCTAGTATACAACACAACATCATTACAGTCTGTTAGTATACAACACAACATCATTACAGTCTGTTAGTATACAACACAACATCATTACAGTATGCTAGTATACAACACAACATCATTACAGTCTGTTAGTATACAACACAACATCATTACAGTATGCTAGTATACAACACAACATCATTACAGTATGTTAGTATACAACACAACATCATTACAGTCTGTTAGTATACAACACAACATCATTACAGTATGCTAGTATACAACACAACATCATTACAGTATGTTAGTATACAACACAACATCATTACAGTATGTTAGTATACAACACAACATCATTACAGTATGCTAGTATACAACACAACATCATTACAGTCTGTTAGTATACAACACAACATCATTACAGTATGTTAGTATACAACACAACATTCGTTTTTCAAGTTTCTTTAATAGTTGTCATACAGAAGTACAGAATACTTTCATACAAAATGCTTCTTACTGTTACGCTCCAGAGACTGTGCTAGACAAGATAAGTATCAAATAACATAGTATAGCATGTAAATTAGAAGTAGAAAATGAGGTCACAGTGTTCAGTATAGATATATGTACAATGTTCGATGCAGAATAGACGTAACTGAGCTACGTCCTGACTGGCAGACCCCAGGTGGTGAGAGCAGGCAACTGCACCTCCTCATCCATCACCCTCAACATAGGGGCCCCCCAGGGCTGTGTTCTGAGTCCCCTCCTCTACTCCCTGTACACACACGACTGTGTGGCTCAGCGGAGTAGCAATACAATCATCAAATTTGCTGACGACACAGTGGTGGTGGGCCTGATCTCTGCCAACGACGAGAGGGCCTACCTGGAAGAGGTCAAGGTCCTGGCGGGATGGTGCCAGGAAAACAGCCTCTCCCTGAACGTCAGCAAAACAAAGGAGATGATTGTGGACTTCAGGAGGTCGGGGGTCAAGGACTACAGCCCCCTCAGCATCGACGGGGCACCGGTTGAGAGAGTCAACAGCTTTAAGTACCTCGGAGCCTACATATCCGAGGACTTGACATGGACCACACACATTGACAGTGTTGTGAAGAAGGCACGACAACGCCTCTACTTCCTCAGGCGCCTAAGGAAGTTCCAAGTCAGTCAGAAGATCCTTAAGAACTTCTACTCATGTACAATAGAGAGCATCTTGACCGGCAACATCACCTCCTGGTTTGGAAATAGCACTGCACAAGACCGAAGCAGACTACAAAGAGTGACACGTTCAGCCGAACGCACAATTGGAGGGGGGCTCCCCACCCTCCAGAACATTTACAACAAGCGTTGCAAGGGCAAGGCTAAGAGAATCATTAAAGACTCCAGTCACCCGAACAACTGCCTCTTTGAACTGCTGCGGTCAGGCAAGCGATACCGGAGTCTCAAGGTGAGCACAGAAAGACTCAGAAGAAGCTTCTATCCCCAGGCCATCAGGCTGCTAAACGAACAATGAATGAACACTACACAACAACAACCACCATAGATCCTCCCCTACACAACAACAACCACCAAACGCACATAGCACACACATCCACACGCACACACTCACTTTAAACAAACACACTGTAGCACCCACTCCACACACTTTATAGCACACACCCACTTTAAACAAACACACTGTAGCACCCACTCCCCACACTTTATATTTATTGATGAAGGATTGCACTACAACTCGTACACCTTACTGTAAATTGTACCTAAATTGTACCTCATCCCATTTCTGCTTTGCACTATATAGTACTGTACATTAGTACACTGCATAGTATTGTATATTATATGGTAACTCAGAACATTGTACATATGTCTATACCGAATACTGTGACCTCATTTTCTTCTTCTAAACTACATGCTATACTATGTTATTTGATACTATCTTGTCTAGCACAGTCTCTGGAGCGTAACAGTAAGAAGCATTTTGTATGAAAGTATTCTGTACTTCTGTATGACAACTATTAAAGAAACTTGAAACTTGAAACCATATAATATACAATACTATGCAGTGTACTAATATACAATACTATATAGTGCAAGCAGAATGGGATGAGGTACAATTTAGGTACAATTTACAGTAAGGTGTACGAGTTGTAGTGCAATCCTTTATCAATAAATATAAAGTGTGGGGACTGGGTGCTACAGTGTGTTTGTTTAAAGTGAGTGTGTGCTATAAAGTGTGGGGAGTGGGTGCTACGGTGTGTTTGTTTAAAGTGAGTGTGTGCGTGTGGATGTGTGTGCTATGTGCGTTTGATGGTTGTTGTGTAGTGTTCATTGTTCGTTGAGCAGCCTGATGGCCTGGGGATAGAAGCTTCTTCTGAGTCTTTCTGTGCTCGCCTTGAGACTCCGGTATCGCTTGCCTGACCGCAGCAGTTCAAAGAGGCAGTTGTTCGGGTGACTGGAGTCCTTAATGATTCTCTTAGCCTTGCCCCTGCACCGCTTGTTGTAAATGTTCTGGAGGGTGCGGAGCCCCCCTCCAATTGTGCGTTCGGCTAAACGTGTCACTCTTTGTAGTCTGCTTCGGTCTTGTGCAGTGCTATTCCCAAACCAGGAGGTGATGTTGCCAGTCAGGATGCTCTCTATTGTACATGAGTAGAAGTTCTTAAGGATCTTCTGACTGACTTGGAACTTCCTTAGGCGCCTGAGGAAGTAGAGGCGTTGTCGTGCCTTCTTCACAACACTGTCAATGTGTGTGGTCCATGTCAAGTCCTCGGATATGTAGGCTCCGAGGTACTTAAAGCTGTTCACTCTCTCAACCGGTGCCCCGTCGATGCTGAGGGGGCTGTAGTCCTTGACCCCCGACCTCCTGAAGTCCACAATCATCTCCTTTGTTTTGCTGACGTTCAGGGAGAGGCTGTTTTCCTGGCACCATCCCGCCAGGACCTTGACCTCTTCCAGGTAGGCCCTCTCGGCGTTTGCAGAGATCAGGCCCACCACCACTGTGTCGTCAGCAAATTTGATGATTGTGTTGCTACTCCGCTGAGCCACACAGTCGTGTGTGTACAGGGAGTAGAGGAGGGGACTCAGAACACAGCCCTGGGGGGCCCCTATGTTGAGGGTGATGGATGAGGAGGTGCAGTTGCCTGCTCTCACCACCTGGGGTCTGCCCGTCAGGAAGTCCAAGACCCACTGGCAGAGGTCATAGTTCAAGCCCAGGTCCCTGAGCTTGGCTATGAGTTTGGAGGGGACTATGGTATTGAATGCCGAGCTGTAGTCGATGAATAGCATTCTCACATAGTTCCCCTTCCTCTTGTCCAGGTGTGATGCTGCTGTGTGCAGCACATGGGCTATGGTGTCCTCCGTGGACCTGTTGGGGCGGTATGCAAATTGCAGGGGGTCCATGTTGATGGGGAGGGAGGAGCAGATGTAGCCCTTTACTAGCTTCTCAAAGCACTTCATGGCTATGGAGGTGAGAGCTACAGGGCGGTAGTCGTTGAGGCAAGCAGGCTTGGATTTTTTGGGTACAGGGATAATAGTGGACTTCTTCAGGCAGGTGGGGATGACAGCCTGTTCTAAGGACAGGTTAAATATGTCAGTGTATGTCAGTTGTATGCTAGTATACAACACAACATCATCACAGTATGTTAGTATAAAACACACAACATCATTACAGTATGTTAGTATACGACACAACATCATTACAGTATGTTAGTATACAACACAACATCATTACAGTCTGTTAGTATACAACACAACAGCATTACAGTATGTTAGTATACAACACAACATCATTACAGTATGTTAGTATACAACACAACATCATTACAGTCTGTTAGTATACAACACAACATCATTACAGTATGCTAGTATACAACACACAACAGTATTACAGTATGTTAGTGTAGCAGGGTGGATTATCCCTGCTTTATGGGAGTGGATGTACACGGCCACCTGGTAGTGAGAACGCAGCAGAGCTGGGTCCGGCTGAGTCCCCGACTGTAGGCCAAGTGGAGGTCGAGCAGCGGGAGTGGATGGGGCCTAGGATTCACTAACCTAGGGATGGTGCGTTGGTCCTTCTTGCCCTCCAGGGCGATCAGCAGTAGCTCCCCATACACCCACACTTCCCCCAATACTTCCTGGGCCCTCCCACACCCGATGGTAGTAAGGATGGATAATATATTCGCTCCCCAAAGCAGTACCCTTCCTGATTGACGAGTAGAGACCTTTCCCAATGAACTATAGGCAGGGGGGTGGGGAAAGGGTTAAATTGTAATGAGCATTACCCGGAAAGGAAAGGATTAGATAAAATGCACATTAACAGACACGCACAGTGGTCCCATTGAACTCTCTTTTACTGAAAGTCTGGTTTACGTTACAAGGATTTACACATGGATGAAAGTTATTCCCGCACTGGGCACCTAGTGCTCTCGCTCTACAATACAGACTAAAGTTCTTCCCACACTGGGCTAGACACAGTAATAACCTCTTCCCTTTAAGGGTTTATCTACTGCTTCGCTTCTCCGTAGGTGGGGAGAGAGGGGAGGAAGAGGGAGAGGGATAAAGGAGTCATTCAACGGGATTTTTGTAAAAGAACACACATTATTATCACATTCAACCGAAATGACAGTGGGCCCACGTTGCAAATAAAAGTCCTATCTATAGCCGGCTTTTCCCCAAAATAATAAAGGTCGGGGCGCCCCTAAACACTGTTGCCAGCGTCAGTTCAAAGCACTGCTTCTCTTTGCCCTTAAAGAGCCCGCGCCGCACAGAGAGAATGTCTACCGATAAAGTTCCAGCACTCGGAGCGCTCACTGTAACTGGCTTGAGTGTACTTAACCAAGTGGCGGGCCTGCTCCCACCACCAACCATCCGTGTGGTGAGATGGCCGTCGAGAGGTCCCGTGATAGCAGGCAGCGGGCCTGGGTAGACGTTGGGCAGGTGACTGCTGGGGTAACGGCTCGGAGGGGCTGGAGGAGCGTGCAGTGTAGTGATGTCCGCTGCTGGGCTGAAGGGGTGGGGCGACACGCAGGCTAAACTGTGGTGCTAGCCTAACTGAAGCTAAGCTGTGGGTCGTAGTAAACCCCCTGTCATGACGCCTATACTTCAGCTAAAACGCAATGTGGGCAATATCTACCACACTCTTCGGCAGTAGCTTGTCTGCTTCTTCGTGCACAATGTCTCTTCCGCATTAACTAAAAGCTAAGCTATCACATACTCATTACTAACCCGCTTCATAACTGGGTTTATATCTCGCATTCTTGATGGCCGGAGCTCCAGCTCCGTGCCACCTCTTCCCTCTCTGGAAAACGATGAAGAGGAAGTTCCTCCGTCGGCGCCGCGCCCTGAGCCCATCCTTCTTCACCTGTGTCTCCCTGCCCAACGTCGCCACCAGCTCCCCCTGGCGGCACCTGTATCATGTCCCACCATTAAGTGTCAATGTTAGGATAGGGAGGATCAAGAGAGGTCAGCAAGTTAAGTGTCAATGTTAGGATAGGGAGGATCAAGAGCAGTCAGCCAGTTACACAATGTCCTTGCAAACACAGAGAATGCAAGGAATTAACGTTAGACACATTGAATTATTGCTAGACATATTGAGGTGTCTATATTAGTATACAACACAACATCATTACAGTCTGTTAGTATAAAACACAACATCATTACAGTATGCTAGTATACAACACACAACATTATTACAGTATGTTAGTATACAACACAACATCATTACAGTCTGTTAGTATAAAACACAACATCATTACAGTATGCTAGTATACAACACACAACATTATTACAGTATGTTAGTATACAACACAACATCATTACAGTATGTTAGTATACAACACAACATTATTACAGTATGTTAGTATACAACACAACATTATTACAGTATGTTAGTATACAACACAACATTATTACAGTATGTTAGTATACAACACAACATCATTACAGTATGTTAGTATACAACACACCATTATTACAGTCTGTTAGTATACACAACACAACAGCATTACAGTATGTTAGTATACAACACAACATCATTACAGTATGCTAGTATACAACACAACATACTTACAGTCTGTTAGTATACATTACAACACAGCATCATTACAGTATGTTAGTATACAACACAACATTATTACAGTCTGTTAGTATACATTACAACACAACATCATTACAGTATGCTAGTATACATTACAACAGCATTACAGTATGCTAGTATACAACACAAGATCATTACAGTATGTTAGTATACAACACAACAGCATTACAGTATGTTAGTATACAACACAACATTATTACAGTCTGTTAGTATACAACACAACATACTTACAGTCTGTTAGTATACATTACAACACAACATCATTACAGTATGTTAGTATACAACACAACATACTTACAGTCTGTTAGTATACATTACAACACAACATCATTACAGTATGTTAGTATACAACACAACATACTTACAGTCTGTTAGTATACATTACAACACAACATCATTACAGTATGTTAGTATACAACACAACAGCATTACAGTATGTTAGTATACAACACAACAGCATTACAGTATGTTAGTATACAACACAACAGCATTACAGTATGCTAGTATACAACACAACATACTTACAGTCTGTTAGTATACATTACAACACAACATAATTACAGTATGTTAGTATACAACACAACATACTTACAGTCTGTTAGTATACATTACAACACAACATCATTACAGTATGCTAGTATACAGAGAGAGAGAGAGAGAGAGAGGGGATGGTTGGATGGATAAAGATGCACATGTTAGATCAAAATGTGAATTAATTCACCTCAATCTGAATCTCCATCAAACTTCCTGCCTCTGATAATGAATCCAAATGTTGGGTGTTAAACACACATACAGACATGTACTCTCTCACTTCTGTTTCTAAACATCAGGTATCTCACAATTGATCTAATCTCTTAAAAATACAACAAGATGTGTCTTATTTGGAAGACAGAACAGTCATCGCTGGTGTAGAAGTGATGATAGGAAATAGGAAAGCTGCTGCTCACTTCAACATGAAGCAGATAATGTAGATGTGGAGACAATACTGAATCCCTCTTTTAAAGAGATGTAGCACACACACACACAAGGATGCGTGCCCATGCATGCACACACATACACACACACACACGCATTCATACACACACAAACACACACACACACACACACACACACACACACACACACACACACACACACACACACACACACACACACACACACACACACACACACACACACACACACATGCACACTTACATGCACCCACATACATGCACACACACACACTCAGTATCCACCCCCCTTTTCTATCACTTATATCCCGCAGATTTACATATCGTACACTCAGACATGCATATACACTCATTAAAGGGAGGTAGCTTGCGCTTGCCATACGCTGCCTGGTATCCACCTCCTTGACAATAGATCTGAGAGAGATCCCTGTGTGAAAAAAAACAACAACGTTGAAGGCTCCTAATATCTTTGATAGCATCGTTATGGTAATGATGAGGGGGTAATGTAAAATTCATGAAGTGTACCTACGTAGCAGCGTATGAGGATCGCTAATAATTGTTCTTCTGGCACACCGGCTGAGGAGGACGAAGAGGGAACATGCTACAGGAGTCGCGCTTCATCGTGCAGACGATGTTGTGTTTGTGCCCTAATTGTTTTTAAGACAGTTAAGTGCATCTAAATGACTTTCATGTGTTGGCACGTGTGCGGAGGGAGGGGATCGCTTCTTACCTTTTCTCTCTTTCAGCTGTTTGGCAGTGTGCATGTTGGAACAAAACACACACCCCCCCCCCCCCCCTCCCCACCCCCACCGCCCCCCACTGCCTAATTATCCCAACTATTAGACCCGTTAATTTGCCCGAGTCAAACAATGCAGACATACTCTGTGTAAAAATAACGACGGCAGAAGTGTTGTGATATCCCGGAGAAACATCTAAGGTAGACGACAAACCGGAGGAGGAGGAGGAGGAGGAGGAGGAGGAGGAGGAGGAGGAGGAGGCATCTCACAGTCAGAAGTGGTCCGCAGAGGAAGCCTGGTCCACTCTGTCACTTCAAAACGTGTTATCAACCCATACCTCGCTGACAGTTATGAGTTGGGACTGTCTGTGTGTGAGCGTGCACGTGTGTGTGTGTGTGTGTGTGTGTGTGTGTGTGTGTGTGTGTGTGTGTGTGTGTGTGTGTGTGTGTGTGTGTGTGTGTGTGTGTGTATCTAAACTCAAAATCTCTGAGGAGTGTCTTTCAAACAGATGTGCGACGAGCAGTAGTCAGCAGGAGGCCCGGGGTCCATTGGAAACGGCGTCCCTCTGAAATCACGCCGCTAACCAGGACTGTCAGCCAATCAGGGTGTTTTTGATTTGTCTTGGATTCCGCGCTCAGTTCAGATTAACCTGGACCGCGACGCAGACATCAGAATGGAGCGTGATGAGATGGCTTGCGGTTGTTCACATCTGGGGAACAATTAGCCCAGAATGCACGGCCGACAGGAATGACACTATTGTCAGATTTGACAAGCTGATTTGAGCCGTTCCAAATTTAGCGTCGCGGAGGCGGGATGAAACGTAGATCCGGGACGAGCATGTGCGCGGTGTTGACGCATCGCTCTGACCTCAGACCCAGTAGGTCACTTATCGCCTCGCAGGGACGTCTGCAGGTTTTGGGAGAAGTAGAGACCCGGTTAATACAGTTTATTAACTCAGTCGAAGTATCAATACAAAAACTGTCAGAGTTGGCTGGATGACTCTCGAGGTGACTAGGTGCAACACCCGGAACATCTTTATACAAACGGGAGAGGGTGGGGGTCAATGGACTGAACATCTGGGGAGGTGAAGGACTGGGGGTTGAGTGGATATGAAGGAGAGATGAAAGAGAGAGAGAGGAAGGAATCGGAGGAGGGGTGAAGAAGAGATGGGTGAGAGAGATTAAAGAGAGAGATGGGGGGGGGGGGAGAGTCGTATCTACCACACTGCCAAGCCTGCCTATGTTTCTAATGTAAACAATAACCTACACATGGAATATCAGATGTCACTTTAACATGAGAGACAGCAATCATGTCCACCGTATACAGTAACAGTGTAACACACTATATAGTTCCTGTTGTGTGCATCAATTCAAGCACTATAAGTTATTACCCGAAAAGAAAGAATAAGCTATTTCCCTGCAGGATCTGAGAATTCCCAACAATGGATTGACAAAAAACAGGAGGATATCAGGTTGTTTGGAGTTTTACATTGAACGGGTGCCACAATGTGCAACATAATGCAACGTTCAATTCCAGGTCTCACAACATGCTGTATGCATTTAACGATCCTCTCTACACATGTTTTTAACACCTGTATTTTGAGGAGCGTCTGGGTAGTGTAGTGGGAAAAACGTTCACTTACCAACGCAGAGAGCCGAACTCTTCTCAGCTTACACACAATCCTTGCATAAAATAAAATTGTATTTATTAGTGGATAAACGCATATCAATATTTTATGCAAAAGGCAACATTTTTCAATTAAAATGGATTTTGGTATACGAGTGAATCAATGAATATACATTATACATACATTTAAGCAGCAAAATCTTGTTTATTAGCTACTACACAGACCAGCAGTCAGACCAATGCAATTTTTAACAAAGTGCAGCAATTTTAGGAATAATATACAGTATAGTTGTTATGGTTTGTTACCAACCCCAACAGCACGGCACAGACAGGTAGTTCAGAGTTAGCCAAAAACCAGGGCGTATTTATTTCCAAAATAACAGGGAATAGAAGAAACAACAAAAAGCACAAGTGGGGAATGTTCTTGGCAGAGTTGCCTGCGGCTCTGCAGCTCGTCTCGGTGCAGAGACGGCACAGTGGCGTTGCGCCTCTGACTCTGCGGCTCTGCAGCTACTCGAAGATCCAACTCGGGGAGGAATGGAGAGAGAGAGAGTTGTCAACAAACAAGCCAACGGAAAACAAGGCAGTCCAGTCCTCCTTAGCTGAGTCCAGTATAAACACAAGTGACTTAATCTTCAGTGTTACCAACACACAATTTTAGCTGAGTCCAGTACAAACAAAAACGGCAAATCTTCAGTGTTACCCAAACACACAAAAACAGAAAGGTCCCGAGTCAGGAAGATGCGAAGAAAAACAGAGTATCCAAAAAGTACGTTCCAAACTCACCAAGGCGCAATTGCGCAAAGCGGGCAACGAGGCACAGATCCAACGGATGACAGAGAAAAGCAACAGCGGCGACTTCCATAGACGTCCTGGAGAAAAACAGATGAGGTACAACATGGGAGGGAACAAGCAGCAGCCAGTGGTAATCCAAAACGACCCAACACAGAACGTTAGGAACACCAGAGTATATAAAGGGCTCCACCGAGCTGATTAGAACTCACTTCAGGTGCGCGAAGTTAATTGGTACCTTGAAGCGTGCGGAATCGGACCAATCCTCACAGTACCCCCCCCTCCACGGGAGCCACCCGGCGACCTGCCCGGCCTCGGCTTGCCCGGATGGGACCGATGGAAGTCGGTGATCAGGGCGGGGTCCATGATGAGCTGGCGGGAGACCCAGCTCCGTTCCTCCGGACCGTATCCCTCCCAGTCCACCAGGTACTGGAAACCCCGTCCCCGCCACCGGACGTCCATAAGCTGACGGACCTTCCACTGAGGGTGTCCGTCCACCATCTCGGGAGGAGGCGGATCTGGAGCAGGAGGCATCAGGGGACTGAGAGAGACAGGTTTAACCCGGGACACATGGAAAACGGGATGAATGTGCATGGACGCAGGAAGCTTAAGACTCACCGCCACGGGACTGAGCACCTTCTGGATCTCAAAAGGGCCGACGAACCGGGGGTTAAGCTTCTTGGCTGAGGATCGAAGCGGAAGATCCTTGGCGGACAACCATACCCTCTGCCCAGGGTGGTACGTCGGCGCAGGGATCCGGCGTCGGTCAGCTCCACGACTGGCACGCTCCGATGACCGGAGCAGCGCAGTCCTAGTGATCTCCCAGACCTGACGACACCGGTCGAGATGATCCTGCACGGAGGGAACTGCCACTTCCGACTCCTGTGCAGGGAAAAGAGGGGGTTGGTAGCCCAGGGATACCTCGAATGGCGAGAGGCCGGTGGCGGAACTGACCAGGGAGTTGATGGCGTACTCGACCCAGGGAAGGAACCGGCTCCAGGAAGCAGGTCTCTCGGCGGCAACACAACGGAGAGCAGACTCCACGCTCTGGTTCATCCTCTCTGTTTGTCCGTTGGTCTGGGGATGATAACCAGACGAAAGACAGTTGCCCCCAATCCCTTGCAAAAGGCCCGCCATACCTGGGAAGTGAACTGGGGACCCCGGTCCGAGACGACGTCCTGGGGGAAACCATGGAGGCGGAACACGTGGCTTGTCAGGAGGTCCGTTGTCTCGGAAGCTGAGGGAAGCTTGGGAAGGGCCACGAGGTGAACCCCCTTGCTGAACCGATCCACTACAGTCAGAAGGCACGTGTTTCCCTGGGACGATGGAAGACCCGTGACGAAGTCCAACGCCACATGGGACCAAGGGCGGCTCGGAATGGGAAGTGGCTGTAATAGCACGGAGGGTGCCTGGTGGGAGGCCTTGCTGCGGGCGCAGACCGTGCAGGCCAGAACAAACTACTTGACGTCGTTCCTCATGGTGGGCCACCAGAATCGACGAGCCAGGAAGGAGAAAGTGCGATGAACGCCGGGGTGGCAGGCAAACCGGCTGGTATGGCCCCATTGGAGAACCCGGGACCGGACTGAGTCGGGGACGAAGAGGCGACGAACGGGTACGTTGCTGGGAGCGGGATGGAAACGTAGGGCACGCCTGACCACGGTTTCGATGCCCAAGGTGACCACTCCCACCACCCTGGCCTCTGGGAGGATGGGAGTCGGATCCTCAGTGGTTGGAGCCCCCTTGGAGTGTAACCGGGACAGAGAGTCGGCCTTCGTGTTGCGGGACCCAGGGCAAAAAGTCAGCGAGAAGTCGAACCGACTGAGGAAGCTGGCCCACCTTGCCTGCCGGCCGTTGAGGCGCTTGGATGCACGGATGTACGTCAAGTTCTTATCGTCCGTCCAAATGGTGAACGGTTCCTCGGCCCCCTCCAGCCAATGACGCCACTCCTCCAAGGCAGCCACTACCGCCAGCAGCTCCCGGTTGCCAATGTCATAGTTCCTCTCGGCAGGAAGGAAACGACGTGAGTAGAAAGCGCACGGATGGACCTTCTGGTCCGTCGCCGACCGCTGAGACAAGATAGCCCCTAGTCCAGTATCCGAGGCGTCCACCTCCACAATGAACTGCCTCTTGGGGTCTGGGTGGAGTAAGACCGGGGCGGTGGTGAACCTCTTCTTGAGGGAACGGAACGCAGCGCAGACCGCGGGAGACCAGTCAAGCGGCAGGGAGGGAGAAGTCAGCCTGGTAAGTGGTTCTGCCACCTGGCTGTAGTTCCGGATGAATCTCCGGTAGAAGTTTGTGAACCTGAGGAAGCTCTGTAGCTCCTTCCGAGAGGTGGGTTCCGGCCACTCCTCCACGGCCCGGATCTTGCGAGGGTCAGCTCGGGTCAGGCCGCTCTCCACGATGAAGCCTAGGTAATCGACGGAGTCGGAGTGGAAACGGCACTTCTCTGCCTTAACGAAGAGCCGATTGTGGAGGAGGCGCTCCAGCACACGGCGGACATGCTGGACGTGTTCCTCGAGGGTCTTGGAGAAGATGAGGATGTCGTCCAGGTATACCACCACAAACTCCTCGAGCATGTCACGGAGGACGTCGTTCATGAGCGCCTGGAATACCGCCGGAGCATTGGTGAGGCCGAACGGCATCACCAGGTACTCGTAATGACCCCTGGGAGTCTTGAAGGCGGTCTTCCATTCATCGCCCTCTCGGATACGGACCAGATGGTAGGCACTCCGGAGGTCCAGTTTGGTGAAGACGGTAGCCTGGGTGAGGGGCTCGAAGGTGGAGTTCATGAGAGGAAGAGGATACTTGTTCTTAATGGTGATCTCGTTGAGTTGGCGATAGTCAATGCAGGGTCGAAGGTCTCCATCCTTCTTCCCAACAAAAAAGAAACCGGCCGCCACCGGGGAGGAAGAGGGCCGAATGAGGCCTGCTGCCAAGGACTCAGAGATGTACTTCTCCATCGCTGCCTTCTCAGGGACGGTCAGACTGTAGAGGCGGCTGCCGGGAAGGGGGGCCCCTGAGCGGAGGTCGATGGCACAGTCGTAAGGCCGGTGAGGCGGAAGGGCCAGAGCCCGGGACTTGCTGAAAACCTCCCCGAGGTCGTGGTACTCGGGGGGAATAGTTGAGAGGTCCGGGGGCGGCACACAAGGGGAACTCCGGGGCGAAGGACTGGACGCCGCCTGAAGACACTGGGCATGACAGGAGGAGCTCCACCCCCTGATGGTGCCGGAGGACCAGGCGATGTGGGGCTCATGCAGCGCGAGCCAGGGCCGACCCAGGACTACTGGGACAAGAGGGGATCTGGTAATAAAAAACTGGAGTCTCTCAACGTGGTTACCAGCAATGGTGAGGAGGACAGGACAGGTGCGTTGAGTGATGTCAGCCAGGCGGTGCTGATCCAGCGCGAAAACCTCCAAGGGCCTCTCGAGGTCCTCAAGTGGAATGTTGGCCTGGGTGGCAAACTCAACGTCCAGGAAACTCTCATCAGCACCCGAGTCAATGAGTGCCTCCACCGTCGCCCGTTGGTCCGTTGAAAGGCAACTTTCCGAAGTTACCTTTTCTGTTTAGTGGTTGCCAGATGCCTGTTTTTAACCTCTTAAGTATCGTGCAAAAACAGGGCCATTTTTGTTTTAGTTTTTGACGATTGCATACCTTTCATGCATAGATCACTAGATGCATCAACTTATAATATGAGTTTCATGTTAGCATTTCCTGGATGACAGCAAAGATTAGATTTTGAGGAGGTACATGTTTTTATATTTTTTCATCATAGTTCCACACCAGAAAATGTATCCAGATCCCCAGAAAGTAATCCTGGATATTGTCACAGAACCATATCTTTTCCCTTATTCATATGTTTTCTTATTCAATCTCTACTGAGCTCAACATCAATGTGACATCGTACACACGTTGGGTGGCAGGACAAACCCTTGCTTTTGCCGGTGGGATGTGGTCATGTTCACTAATACCCGTGAGCCAGAGAGAGACAATTATCATTGTCAGCCTGCTGGTATACAGTAGCTATTAATTTAATAGTCTAATAATCTATTAATAGTGCAAAAACATTGCTCTCATTTGGCAGGATTTGAATGTGGGTCACTAGATTTAGGGATGGTAAGCACATTGACAAGCTGGGTTGTAGTGGCCAAAATCCTCAATAACAAAAGAACAACATACAAACACATAGCAATCAAGACACTAGCAACACTCCATTCACTCTAACACTATTGTACTGTCCTTCCTTACAATGTGACATGTGACTTTTCGAGTCAGGGACCTGCATGTGGGACCCAGGCTCCCTGAGACACATCACAAACATACTACTACTGCTGTAGAAAGTACTGACCCATAGCGTAATAAACCTGTACCTAAAGGGTTCTTTTAATGCTGCATTTGAAGTGGCATATAAACACGCTGACTGGGTGAAAAAACTACGTGACCTATTGAATCCACTTCAGTCACGGAGACAGGGAGGGGTAAAGGGGGACTCTTTTTTCTTCTGCCTTGAGACACGGACGGTGGAGAAGGGGGTGAAACTCAATATCTTCCTAATG
>NC_140167.1:189884542-189917042 GCF_963971535.1 Notolepis coatsorum
CGGGGCTCGGCTAGGTAAACAAATCGGCTTTGTTTTATGTTAGGCGGCGATGAACTTGGCTATATCAACTTCTCATCGATTCACACGCACCACAAGGTCAAAATCCCTCCGTCTGCTCATCAGTGGGAGTGGATGGTCACCACTCGGCGATTAGAATATGTATCTAATAGTTGGAGAAGAGCCCCATCATATCCTGCTAACACTACGCCCCCCCCCCCCCCCCGCCCCCCGAGCTTAGGCTCCTTTCTTATCTGAAGGCATTTCCCTGGAAGCCTGCCTGCCGTCGCAGAGGAAGTCGTTTTTATATGGGCTTTTGCGAAAGTAAATAAAACAAGCGTGCTATTTATTCATGCAAGGAAACGTCCCAGAGGCCCTCCTTTAGGCTCGTTAAGTTTCTAAATGAATTTGGGCGGCTAGGTGGTGTAGTGGTCTAAGGCACTCGCCACCAGTGTGGAGACGCTAGGATTCGCGTGTTCGAATCCAGCTCTCCACATTGTTTTTCAGTTTGGCTGGTCGTCCGCAGTAATACACATTGGCCGTATTACGGGGAGGGAAAAACTGAAGGGTGGGGATCGAACGTTGTGAACAAGCGACTCCTACAAGTCGGTTGGTGCGCCTGCGCAGTAGAATCAGGAAGTGTCGGGGGCAGCGTGAGCCTCCCACGCGTTACTCCTCGACACTAAGAGATCGAGCTGCGCAGGTGAAAAGATGCGACTGCTGTTACCTCAAGTACCGGAGGGGACTTGTGCTATGTATGACTTAGTCCTCACTGCAGCCGGCTTGTGGGAGGCAAGAAACAGCGTTCGTGACAGGGGAGGGTTGAATTGGATGATACGAAATTGGGATGGGAGAAAATATAGAAAATGGGAGAAAAAGTGGATCAAAAAAAAAAAAGTTTCTAAATGAATTTGAACGTGTTGATTAGAATATATCAATATCAGGGTTTCACTGCGGATGACAGGGTTTGTGTGTGTGTGTGTGTGTGTGTGTGTATGTGTGTGTGTGTGTGTGTGTGTGTGTGTGTGGTGGTAGATATGTGTGTGTGTGTGTGTGTGTGTGTGTGTGTGTGTGTATGTGTGTGCGTGCGTGCGTGCGTGCGTGCGTGCGTGCGTGCGTGCGTGCGTGCGTGCGTGCGTGCGTGCGGTTGTGGCTTTGGACGGGAATGGTAAACGTCTTCATTTTGACCTGCTAAGAAAAGTTCACAATTTTGAATGATTTTTGATTAACCAGAACACAACAACAACCACTGGGTTCGTTTTGCCAACACAGATGGAAACCATATGTTCTTAAGTACAATAAAATAAACTACAGACTAGTCTGTGACAATCTACTCCTAGGAAACCGCTGATATTCAATAGTATGTATCCCACCACATCTTTCACAGAGGATCAGTTATAGAAACCTCCTCTAATGTACCACTGTAAAAATAGCTTGGCAATGTGGACTAACAGTTAATGTATCCTATCAAAATTTGATTTTGCATTTCCACACAAACACACCCATGTTATGTAGCGTTTTCTTTTCACCACACAGTGTAGGTCTTATAACTAGGGGTCCTGAATGCAGTCAGTTCATGGGGCTGTGAATATTGGCCTTAGCAGGATGATGTATGGCACAGCGGACATCAAAAGGCCAATGCAAACAGCACACAGACCGCGGCCAGCCGTCCCCATCCAGAAAATGAGGAAAGAGCTGTACGACCCTGTCAAATGGCATCATTTACACATCACACACGGGCTACAGGCAGGGCTGTCCCATATAGCATCCCACAGTCAGGAGGACCACACCGCAGCGAGACTGGAGGAAATATTAGGGCTATTTTGAAGGTATGAAGACCGTATTTACCTATAGTCAGAAGTGGTTTTCTTGTAAGTGGATTCTTTTTTTATTATGATTTCCACATATTCTGCTCATGTATGAGTATATTTCCGAGGTAAAAAGCCAAGCTGACCTCTAGTGTTTTCACAACATTAATGACTGCAAAATGCAGGTGTGACAAGTGTGGGGGAAAAAAAAACCAAACCTATTCTGTGCATACAAAATATTTTAGAAATATGGAGGGCAATTGAATAATGAGAGAAACGTGTTTGCGATGGAATTGTGATAATCTGTTTCTAATAGAATTGCACTCGGCTAATCCTCGCAGATATGTGCAGAAAGACTCATTAATCCCCCGTATTGCTCCTCTCTTTGAGAGAGAGAGAGAGAGAGAGAGAGAGAGAGAGAGAGAGAGAGAGAGAGAGAGAGAGAGAGAGGGAGAGAGAGAGAGGGAGCGCTAACCCTGCTCAGTGTCGTGTCATGGGATCTTTTCACACCAATACATCTCCCTAATGCAGGCAATTTCCTGCAGCTTTGCACCCAGAGAGTGGGCTTGACCTCCGCGGGCGACACTTTGAGGGAATTCTAATGTTTGCCAATAAGGGAGGATTAACCACATGTCAGCCAGTTAGGTATGAGAGAGAATCAAGCATGGACTCTTCACGTTTCACACGTGACTTGCAATCCACTATTATTTATAGCTGCATTAAATGTGCATAGTAGTTAGTATAGGTGTATTGTTTGTCTTCTGGTTCACACATACACACACACACAAAATAACCAAAAAAAAACACACACATTATACATACAGTACACTCTACAAGTCCATGTGCATTATGTGCCTGCACACACACACACACACATTTACATTTAGTTGACGCTTTTATCCAAAGCGACTTACAAGTTCTGTACAACAAGTCAGCAGGAAGGGTACAACTCTCTCCACTGAGTAACAATGTTGTGCTCTCTTCGCGTTTAGCTTTCGTTAACTGTGATTTCGCTGTTTGCTTCATGTGTATACTGAGGTAGAGGGAGAAGAGACCTTGTACTGTGTGGAAGAGCCAATCGAGAGCCACTTGTCTCATCAGCTGCCAGTCAGCTGGGTGTGTGCTAACGTGGCATTGGCCACACCTCGGGTGCCTCGTCAAAGAGGAGGTGTTCTACATGTGCTCCATTGGCTCAGGGTCGCTTCATAAGGTTCTCTGGTGTGTTTCAGTTTGGTTGTTAAACCTTTTCTTTGCCTTTGCCTCTGTCGATTCCTGTCAGACACGGTATATAGGGCATACTCTAAACACACATACTCTAAACACACATACTCTAAACACACATACTCTAAACACACATACTCTAAACACACATACTCAGGGGCGCTGGATTTCAGAAGTGATTTCAGAAGTGAAATGAAGGGGTGTGTGTGTAGTTGTAGCGTTAGATATGTGTGTGTGTGTGTGTGTAGCGGTAGTGTGTGTGTATGTGTGTGTGTGTGCGTGTGTGTGTGTGTGTGTGTGTGTGTGTGTGTGTGTGTGTGTGTGTGTGTGTGTGTGTGTGTGTGTGTGTGTGTGTGTGTGTGTGTGTGTGTGTGTGTGTGTGTGTGTGTGTGTGTGGTGTGAATGCTTGTGTGTATGCGTGTATGTGTAGTGGTAGAAATGTGTGTGTGTGTGTGTGTGTGTGTGTGTGTGTGTGTGTGTGTGTGTGTGTGTGTGTGTGTGTGTGTGTGTGTGTGTGCTTGTGTGTATGCGTGTATGTGTAGTGGTAGATATATGTGTGTGTGTGTGTGTGTTTGTGTGTGTGTGTGTGTGTGTGTGTGTGTGTGTGTGTATGTGTGTGTGTGTGTGTGTGTGTGTGTGTGTGTGTGTTGTGTGTGTGTGGTGTGTGTGTGTGTGTGTGTGTGTGTGTGTGTGTGTGTGTGTGTGCTTGTGTGTATGCGTGTATGTGTAGTGGTAGATATATGTGTGTGTGTGTGTGTGTTTGTGTGTGTGTGTGTGTGTGTGTGTGTGTGTGTGTGTGTGTGTGTGTGTGTGTATGTGTGTGTGTGTGTGTGTGTGTGTGTGTGTGTGTGTGTGTGTGTGTGTGTGTGTGTGTGTGTGTGTGTGTGTGTGTGTGTGTGTGTGTGTGTGTGTGTGTGTGTGTGTGTGTGTGTGTGTGTGTGTGTGCGTGCGTATGCGTACATGTGTAGTGGTAGATATGTGTGTGTGCGTATGTGTATGCGTGTATGTGTAGTGGTAGATAGACCAGAGACTCCAACTTTCCTTCTGCTTCTCCTTCGTAAATTATCAACATTCAGAGCCAACAAACTTTGGGAGCACCTCCATTGCCTTTATTAAAAAAGGAAAGGCTCTGTCATTTCAATGCGATTATCATGAATTCACCAACATCACTCTTGTATGCTGTCGGGTCCTGGCTCCACTCGTAGTCACAGCACAGGCTTTCACAGTCCCAAATTGGCACCAACTAGGCGCATTTACAAGCTAGTAACGTTAGGCCTCATTGACAGCAGATGTCTTCACAACTACAATAAACCAGAGAGGTGTATAAAGACTCTCGACTCTGCAGCTATGATATTGCGTAAGCAAGTGCACATGCAGCCAGATATCAAACCAGGCTTCACATTATTGAAAAAGGAAAATAATAATAATAATAATAATAATAATAATAATAATAATAATAATAATAATAATAATAATAATAATAATAATAATAATAATAATAATAATAATAATAATAATAATAATAATAATAATAATAATAATAATAATAATAATAATAATAATAATAATAATAATAATAATAATAATAATAATAATAATAATAATAATAATAATAATAATAATACACTTTATTTGTATAGCACCTTCCATACAAAAAAAGTGACGCATAAAATGAGCACATAAAACATAAAATCACAGTTTTTCACATTAAGATCTAAAGAACATAACTGTATTAGGATCTAAAGAACAACTAACCTTCATACTGTCTTTACTATCATGCACTTTGCCACTAAATACTCTTCCTTGCCTATATTACTACCTATTTTGCTAATGTCTTTACTACTATATGCACTCAAGGCTCAGGAGGTAGAGCAGTCGTCTGGTAATCCAGAGGTTCCCGGTTCGATTCCCGCTCCTCCCGGCAGCAGTTGAAGTGTCCTTGAGAAAGACACTTAACCCCTAATTGATCTCGATGAGCAGGTTGGCACCTTGCATGGTTTCCTCTGCCGTCGGTGAGAATGTGTGAGTGAATAGGTAAACATGTGAGGAACAAATAGTAAAGTGCTTTGGATAAAAGCGCTATATAAATGCAGCCATTTACCATTTGAATATCACACCTAGAGAGCCAATATTCCCAAACCCCCCCTAACCAGTGGCGTCGTTTCAGTAAAAGCCAAGGTATGGCAATTAGGGAGGGTGAGGGGGTGAAGGGGGGGTATCCCGCCCTTGGTGGATTATACATTACAAAGTTAATGTCTAATCATATGGCACCGGGTGCTCTTGTAACCAATGTAGGGGAAGCTCTTCCCACCATAGGCACCGAGTGCTCAATACATTAAACCACCCCGCTTGTACTGGGGGAACCCAGGCATAGAACGTAAACACTTTGGGAGTCTCAGAATCAAACAGTCAATAAATCAATAACAAAAATAACCAATAAATGTGGGCCCACGTTATCAAAGAAAACCTAACCTAAGCCGGCTTAAATTGTTTGGGGTACCCCTTAGACACTGGTGATTAGCGTTCACTTCAATGGACGTTGCTGTTGATACACACGTGGTACTGTTAGTACTTAGCCAAGATGGCGGACCCACTCTTGTCACCGCTTGTCCGGATCACAAGATGGCGTCTGCAATCCGCGAGCACAGCCAGCAGGTTGGGCGAACAGCAGGCAGTGGTTAGCGGGCAGAGCGTGCTGTATGGCGTCCTCTGCTGGTGGGAAGAGGCGTCCTCTGTACCGTCTGGGAAACGTCCACCGCTGCTGTTGCTGACTTGCTTCCATCGCGCGAGCTAATACTTGGTGCTACCTTAAACACAGCTAAGCTTTGGGTCTCGGCGCACCCTCCTGCTATTCGGTTATACTGTTAACGCAACGTGGCTGGCTACACCATCTCTTCAGCGCCTCGCGCCCGGTAGTCTATTCAAGTCAGACGGAGCCGTTAGCGGCATGCTAATATACCGCAAACAGTAACTACTATAACCCGATAACGTTAGACGTTAGTCTCGTTAGCTTAGACGTTAGTCCTTGGGTTCGGTTTCTCTTACTCACACACTATCACGGATACTTCTAGGATAACCCGTCACTAGCAAGTATGTCTCATCACCCGTCGCTCGCTCCGGCGGGGCTCTCTGGCTTCACTTCTTCAACGGGGCTATTCCAAAGCACCTCCCGTTGTAGCTGCGACCGTTCACGGCCAAATCCAACGCCAAAGAGGACTTCCTGTGCCCCTCACCTCCAGGTGATTCCCTCTTCCTCGTTGCTTGCTTCTCTCCACTGCTCCACCTGCCACCACTGCACTCCGCCCCCTGCTGGCAACCTCCACCGGTCCCACGCAAAGACCGCTCCAGAAAGGGAAACAAAGGCTCAATGTTATTGCTAGTAATCCATATTGCATCTGGAGAGGAGTAGCACCTCACCTCGTCGTTAGACTGGGCGAGCTATCCAAAGGAACACTGTAAATCACACATTATACACACACAGGGAAAGTAACAGTTAGTTAGCACTACTGAATACTTTGTAGAATATTCAGGCTGCTACACGCGCTTAGCAGGCGCCCCGACCGAACTGTAGGAGTCGCTGTTTACAACGACCCGGACCCACCCCGCCAGCTTCTCCCACCCTCTAATACTGCCAATTGTATTAGTGTGAACGGCCAGCCAAGCTGGTGACAACCCCGGAGCTGTGAGCTGGATTCAAACAGGCGAATCCAGTGTCTCCGAAGTTGGTGATGAACGCAATCTCCGCTACGCCACCTGACCGCTAGTTGCACGGTGTTTTAATGATGCCACGTGCACGTGTGCTCCTGCGCACGTGCACACGCTCCTGTGCATGCGCATAAATGTCCCCTTGCGTGTGCACAGATAATGTCTAATTGCCTCTACGAATGGAATGTAACACATTTCATTCAACGTTTTGTTCAAGATACAAGATACAAGAGTTTTATTTGTCACGGCATACAGGTATACAGTTAAATGAGGGGGGTCTCGCCCGCAACGATGTGCTTAATACAAGTAATAATATAATATAAGAGTCCAACCAATAGAGCGACATAGTGCAATAAACAAGTAAACAAAGTAGGCATATCGATGAGCTATTTACAGAGCATGCCACAGGTCCTGTGGCAGCGCAGTACACTGTTAGCTACGGATGAGGCATTGGGTCTTCATGTACACTGCTATACAATGCTATATTATACGATCTCAAGCTATACTATTCTTAAAGTGATCTTTCCTTCTGTAAAGTGTCCATAGTGTGAGCGTGTGCAGCATGAGTGTGTGTGTGCTCATGTTAAAGTGGCTGCTAGTGTGTGAGCGTATAGCTAGGGTGACCAAACGTCCTCTTTTGCCCGGACATGTCCTCTTTTCACGCCCTGTCCGGGGCGTCCGGGGGGGGGGTTTATTAATTCATCGGAATGTCCAGGGTTTCACTGTTTTTCAGTTTCAGTTTCAGTTTCACGGCCCTTTGCGAGCATCTGAAGGCTCTGGGCTGCATTTTTCGCCGAACATATAAATTACCGAATTAAGGCGCTATTCGTTGCCGTTCGAATGCCATCTGGATCGCCAAAATCCGTGCCTCGGTTCTCGAGTTACATGCCGATATGTCAGGCATGCGACTTTTTACATGGCATTATCCAACCGGACTCCCGGAGAAGCATGCAGCTGCAGAGCCGCAGAGCCAGCGGCGCTCTCTGGGCCGCGCGCTGACGGCCGCGCTGTGAGGCAATAGTATCCAGCTGCAGGACGAGAGCACCAACACTCTCAGGACCGCAACACTTTAAGGACCCACACTTTAAGGACCCTCGCTTCCATTGGCTGATTTGGGTCACATGACCGTCCCACCCAATGGCTGAATTGGAGTATTGCACTGCGGGATTGATTGATTGATTGATTGATTGAAAACTTTATTAACAGATTGCAGAATGGGTACAGTACAGCTCAATACACACAATTGTTAAGGGGATGCAGACCAGAGAAAGACCTCAAAGCAGTACTGTTACATTTGTGACATACAGTAAATATATACAAGGGGGAGGGAACTGTACATTTATGATGAATTGAAAATGGGGGACCCTGATGTAAACAAGACTTGCGCGATTTTGCGCGCCGCGTGGGAGCAAATTCGAGACACATACCGTTGCAAAAAGGTGTCCCACGGTCTCCTCTATGGCCGTAAATATTTTCACGCGGATCGGAATCACGGCGTGCCCGTGGCACACTTTACCGTTTCGGCGAGTTTATTCCACGCTATGTCCTCTTTTTTGGAAATCAAAATATGGTCACCCTATACAGTGTGTGTGTTGTGTGTGTGCTCATGTGTGCTTGTGCGTGGATAGTTCAGTGTTCAAGGCTCTGATGGCCTGTATCTGAGAATATATTTGAACACACCTGACAACCTGCGCTATTGTTATGCAAAGTAGCCAGGTGGGTACTTAGCAATTTGGCGCTTCAGTCGAGTGCAGCGCATTCCTGTGTGCATGTGCGTGCCCGTGCTTCTGCTCACAGAGCTGGTTGCTCGGTGTGCAACCCCGTCCCATGAGCAACGCACCCCTGCATTTAACCTTCATGTAGGTTGTATATGTGTTTTCACTATTATACCTATATTGCTCTGATTAAAGGTCATGTTAAAGTGGTATGTGGTCCAGTTATGCTGCTCTGATTAAAGGTCGTGTTAAAGTGGTATGTGGTCCAGTTATGCTGCTCTGATTAAAGGTCATGTTAAAGTGGTATGTGGTCCAGTTATGCTGCTCTGATTAAAGGTCATGTTAAAGTGGTACTGTATGTGGTCCAGTTATGCTGCTCTGATTACGTCCCCCTGAAGTTTACAGGCTTCAAATACATTCTTGCCATGTTTTCTATGCAAAATCTTTTTTTCAAGTTCAAGTTTCTTTAATAGTTGTCATACAGAAGTACAGAATACTTTTATACAAAATGCTTCTTACTGTTACGCTCCAGAGACTGTGCTAGACAAGATAAGTATGAAATAAAATAGTATAGCATGTAAAATAGAAGTAAAAATAGAGGTCACAGTGTTCAGTATAGACATATGTACAATGTTCGATGCAGAATAGAAGTAACTGAGTTACCATACAATATACAATATACTATGCAATGTACTAATATACAATACTATATAGTGCAGAGCAGAAATGGGATGAGGTACAATTTAGGTACAATTTACAGTAAGGTGTACGAGTTGTAGTGCAAATCCTTTACCAATAAATATAAAGTGTAAAGTGTGTTTAGGTGATCTAAAGTGTGGAGAGTGGGTGCTGCAGTGTGTTGTTTGTTTAAGTGAGTGTGTGCGTGTGGGTGTGTGTGCTGTGTGCATTTGATGGTTGTTGCATAGTGTTTATTGTTCGTTGAGCAGCCTGATGGCCTGGGGATAGAAGCTTCTTCAACTTGACTAGTAACTGATGGGTTCAGATAAATGTAAAGTACAAAGTACCATAAAATGAAAATACTCACGTAAAGTACAAGTAGCTCAAAATTGTACTTAAGTACAGTACTTGCGTAAAAATACTTAATACTTTCCACCACTGCTAGCTAGGTTGAGTTGGTACTGATACCGGAGTTGTGGACATCAGGGATTTAACGTTGAAGTTCAGTGTCACTATCACTGGGGCGGCTCCACAGAGCGGTGCCTATCACTGGGGCATCTCCACAGAGCGGTGCCTATCACTGGGGCGTCTCCACAGAGCGGTACCTATCACTGGGGCGTCTCCACCGAGCGGTACCTATCACAGGCCAACGTACTCCTTTCCCCTTTCCAATGGGAGGTTCTGAGTGCTAACGGAAATCTTGATCCCCTCTCAGAGGCTACGGTTGTCCTCGAAAAGGTCCCCGCTCCCCCTCTTTCTCTCCCCCATCCTGTCCCGGCTGAGTTCACCTGCCCTGGAGCGCATGGCTCCCAAGTGCATGCTCCCCAAGCTGCGTGCTTTAGGCTGTTGCTACGCTGCGTTCATACACAATAGATTTCTATTCAACCTGTTAACTTGTATATCTTGTGTGTCTGTGTGGTGGGAGGTGAACTAGTGAAAGGGGCATTTGTCGGGGAGCTCCAGTAGCTCACCGCGTACCTCGGACGCTATTTCGGCGTCGGGGACAACTGTGCGCGTCACGGATCTGGGGTACACGAGTTCGACTCCCGGACTCGCCGTATTTTCTCACCTGTTTCTGTCGGTCATGCTTGAAAAAAGCGATAAACGCTAAAAGAACCAGCTGACTGGTCAAAGTAAAAAAAAAAAAAAAAAGAAAGGGGCATTTGTCTCAAAGTGGACAGGTGTGGTTTAAACATATTTCTACCCTAAGTATTGCAATAATATATATAATATACAGTGATTTGCTTCTTAAAAAGTGTGTTTGTGGTGGGGGGGGGGGGGGGGGGGGGGGGCTGTTGGACCCCGTAATTTCAGCGCTGTCGGTATATGATGATCCAATCTGTCAAGTTAGAAGCTGCTCTATGGAATGGCAGTGGGCCTTGGATGAATATATCTCTGCCAAAGTGGTTGACGACAAGGCACCTGGAGTAAACACAGGAATGTCAAAACGCGTGCATTGATGTTTCCGGGAAGGTCTTTTGTGTGTTCCGATACTCGGCGCCGCATCTTGGAGGGAAACTTTCCACGTTTAAAAACCCTCTGTGGCTGTGGCTGCCGTGTGGCGAATAATCTTCTCAATTACGCGTGTCTATGTTTCCGAGTGTGAGAGGCTGTTAGCTCTCTGATTCACCCCCACCCCCTTTGGAAAGCGTGTGTTGTTGTTGACAACAAGAGGTAAATAAGAAGAAGGGGGGGGGGGGGGGGGGGACTGAACAAATCCTCTGGAGGCCTAGACTAGGAGAAGCCACACAGCCCAAACTCCTTTCACCGCTCTGCTGTGAAGCCCTGGCTGACTTTAAGGCTGTGCTCAGGAGAGACTGACAGCAATTACACAGCTCTCTCTCTCTCTATCTCTCTCTCTCTCTCCCTCTCCCTCTCTCTCTACCTTTTAGCCGACACCAGCGAGAGGGAAACTCAGGAAAGAGCCACTCAATGGGTAACCACCAGAAAGGATCGGGAAAAAACCTCCCCTCCTCTCTCTCTCTCTATCCCTCTCTCTCTCTCTCCCTCTCGCTGTGAAAATTTTACAATTTCACCTTCAACTCTCGGTGAGGAGATGATTGTTTACTTTGAGCAATGTGCTATTATGACAGTTCCACAAATCAACGTTACCGCCGGCGTTTGCGGTTCAATGGGCGGAATTTTATAATACTCCGCTGTGAATTATTAATTCTGTCTGAGGGGAAGTCGCAACACAGATGTGCATGGCACAAAGCGTTGTATGCCACTTGAACCTGACAGTCGCTGTTCAGTGCCAAAACGTTAGACGGCCCCCTCGACTCTGGATTTGTTAGGAGGACTTAGGGGCTGAGGAGTGATTCCAAAGACTGATCTGAGATCATTGCCGTGTCTCTTGCACATCGGCTGTAATGGTCTCTTGGCTGGACCGCTAGGCCGTAAAATAAAAGTGAGCCTCTTATATTCATCGGATGTTTAATTTACACAGTGCTTCAGACACACTAAAGCCAGATCATTTCTCATTGTATCATACGTGTCTTTATAGTCTCAGAGATGATTCCTTTGGCACTTTTATTGGTCTTGGAGTTTTGAAAGGCCCACAACAGCCAATATGAGAAATACAGTACAGCTGACTCTTGACAGGTCATTTCTATCTTTAAACTAGAAATAGATCTACAGTAATGGATTGGATTTGCCTTTACTTTCCTGTTCTTGGCTACCCTCCTCCTACTCCCTTTCCACCTCCTCCTCTTCCAACTCTTTATTTTCCTCCTCCCCTCTCATCTTCCTCCCACTTCACCTCTTCCTCATCTCTCCTCCACCCCTCTTCCTCCCATTCTACGCGCCCCCCCCCTCTTTATTTCCCTCCTCCTCTTCCTCCTCCTACCACTCCACCTCCTCTTCTTCCTCATCTCTCCTTCTCCCCTCTCCTCCTACTCCACCTTATCTTTCCCCTCTTCCTCCTCCTCCTCGTCCTCCTCATCTCTCCTTCTCCCCCTCCACCCCATCTTTCTGCTCCTCCCCCCTCCACACCTCCTCCTCCCTGTGGTGGTCAGTGAGAGGATCAGGAGGTGAAGTAGAATCAGAGTGGTACACAGATTACTCTCTGTCCCCCTGCATTCTCCTCTCCATGTGGGTGACAGGGCCTGTCTGGCCTAACCTGGGTGGAAAGTGACTCTAATTGTCATCTCCACAGACAAGGCTGTGCAGCGATGCTAGAGACACGGGCAAAATATACTAAGCTACTTTATCATATAGACAGAGCCGGACCAGTGGGGGGGCCTTATTGACATAGACTTTTATGCAAAGATAGACTTTTTGAATTGGCAGGTCACGTCACCCACTGCTTAGCATGCATACGTAATGGGACCAAAGCTTTTTAGGCCCTGGCTGGGACACAAGGATCTGACAGGTAGAGTTTGGGAGTTCAAGGAAATGTATATATTACCTGCCTCATCTCCCGGCCCCAGCCTGGTTACAGATGATTGTGTTAGGTAGGGACGGAGCATTTTACCAAATGTTCAACGTTCAATAGCATTAGTTGGAATCTGGTGCCGTTCAACGTTCAATAGCATTAGTTGGAATCTGGTGCTATGTCATTTTAAACTGGGGGCCATACCAGCCCTCTTCTAATGCAAGCTATCAGAGCTGTAGCTTTTGTTTTATGGCACGGAAAGGGAGAGATTCCATGCAATGCATGGGCATGGATTTTTCTTTTCTTTTTTTTTGTTTACTGTAAGGCAAGTCCGTGCTTCACCATCTGCAATAAGATTGTAATACTCTGCAAACTTTGGTTTGTTTTGCTTGTATTTTCGACACATTATTAGTGGGTAATGATGCACTCAAATTGCTCAAGTATATTGTATATATACTTTATTTTTATTTATATTTTAAAGTAAAGAAAAACTAGCAAAAAGGCTGGATAACTGCTGTGTGTAAACAAAACACACCAATACCGAATGTAGCCTGGGAAGCCAGCACAAACAATACACACCTGTAGGCCGACATTCATCCACAATGTAGCCTTCACAGTGCAAAGAGTGAGGCACATGAGACATTATGTTTTATCGAGTCACAACCAAGATAAACAAACCTCTGAGCATCAGTACATAGGAGAGTGCGACCATGAGAAATAAAGTGTAAGATAATATTTTAATAATAAAATAATATAATATTAAATAAATACATTTGAACAGAAACATACCATAACAAACAGAAATAATATATAATACAAACAAACAAGCAGGTGGTAAGAGCAGGCAACTGCACCTCCTCATCCATCACGCTCAACATAGGGGCCCCCCAGGGCTGTGTTCTGAGCCCCCTCCTCTACTCCCTGTACACACATGACTGCGTAGCACAGCGGAACAACAACACCATCATCAAATTTGCTGATGACACAGTAGTGGTGGGCCTGATCTCTGCCAACGACGAAAGGGCCTACCTGGAAGAGGTAGAGAACCTGTCACAGTGGTGTCAGGAGAACTGCCTCTCCCTGAACGTCAGCAAAACAAAAGAGATGATTGTGGACTTCAGGAGGTTGGGGGTCAAGGACTACAGCCCCCTCAGCATCGACGGGGCACCGGTTGAGAGAGTGAACAGTTTCAAGTACCTCGGAGCCCACATATCCGAGGATTTGACATGGACCACACACATTGACAGTGTTGTGAAGAAGGCACGACAACGCCTCTACTTCCTCAGGCGCCTAAGGAAGTTCCAAGTCAGTCAGAAGATCATTAGGAACTTCTACTCATGTACAATAGAGAGCATCCTGACCGGCAACATCACCTCCTGGTTTGGGAATAGCACTGCACAAGACCGTAGCAGACTACAAAGAGTGACACGTTCAGCCGAACGCACAATTGGAGGGGGGCTTCCCACCCTCCAGAACATTTACAACAAGCGGTGCAAGGGGAAGGCTAAGAGAATTATTAAGCACTCGAGCCACCCGAACAACTGCCTCTTTCAACTGCTGCGGTCAGGCAAGCGATACCGGAGCCTTAAGGCAAGCACAGAAAGACTCAGAAGAATGTTCTATCCCCAGGCCATCAGGCTGCTAAACTAACAATAAACACTATACAACAACCATCAAATGCACACAGCACACACACCCACACGCACACACTCACTTAAACAAACAACACACTGCAGCACCCACTCTCCACACTTTAGATCACACAAACACACTTTATATTTATTGATAAAGGATTTGCACTACAACTCGTACACCTACTGTAAATTGTACCTAAATTGCACCTCATCCCATTTCTGCCTTGCACTATATAGTATTGTATATTAGTACACTGCACAGTATTGTATATTATATGGTAACTCAGTTACGTCTATTCTGCATCGAACATTGTACATATGTCTAAACTGAACACTGTGACCTCATTTTTTTTTTACTTCTAATTTACATGCTATACTATGTTATTTTATTTCATACTTATCTTGTCTTGCACAGTCTCTGGAGCGTAACAGTAAGAAGCATTTTGTATAAAAGTATTCTGTACTTCTGTATGACAACTATTAAAAAAACTAAGAAACTAAACAAATACCAAGCATTAAAGAATCAGTAGGCTACAATGATGTTTATTCAGTCAGGAAAAGCTTATTGTGTAATGCTTATGCCTTCTGTTCACTGAGAGGATATAATACACAAAGCCTTCAAATGTAAACAAATTCATGGGACCAGTGTGATCGACTGCCAAGGGAGATTATAATTGGCTAGCTGTGCTAGCAGATGATAAATACATTGCTGTGGATGTTTTTGAACCACCAAAGTTTCAACTACCCGCAAACTAGTTTCACTACTTGTTTGGAGACCAACTAGCTGATCCTCCACAACCACTGACTCGTCCAAACAATGAAGAAGTTGAAACCTGATGTTTCATGATGTTTCACTGCAGAGATCACCCCAATAACAGCCCTGTCTGGATCAATGTGCAGTTTGTTGTTTGGTTGCTTGCTAATAATGTTAGCAGCAACCTTCATTGCTAACTATTAGCATTAAGCATCTGGAGGGCAGTTCATTGACTTGACTTCTGTACTTCTGTACTGTACACATCGCTACAGTACAGAAGGCCGGATGGCTGAAAACGTTTTGTGACAGATGAATAATTAAGTCCAGTGAATGATATATATATTTTTGAGTGCAACCATCGAGAGCTCAACTGCTAGCGAGCGTTCCGGTTACGTTAACGTTAGGTTAAAGACAGACAAAAACATAATGTAACTACACCTACTGCCACCACGTTACCGTTTCTTTAAATTGCTTGCTGTTCTGTAATTATTAGCCTAAACTTCTGCTAACTGGCCACAGGTTTGGTTGTTGTTATTACCACTGTGGTAAAGCCATCAGCTAACAGAAACATTGTCGCTGGGGGCGGCTGGCTAGTGTAGAGGTCTAAGCACTCGCCAGCCACTGCAGAGACCCGGATTCAATTCCCGGCAGCGGTACCTCCGGCTTGGTTAGTCATCCCTATGAACACAATTGGCAGTGTGTCCAGGTGGGAAGCTGGTGGGGTCTAGGTCGTTGCAACAACGACTCCTACTGGACGGTCGGGGCGCCTGTTTTGGTCGGAGCGCCTGTTCAGCAGGGAGGGGATCTGGGGGAGATAGCGTGAACCTCCGTATGCATTACACTCTCTCAGTGAAACTCCTAGCATGTGGCAGTCTACACCCTCCCCAGACCGACAGAATGGCAAAAAAAGGAGGGCATTTTCATAATGACAAAATTGGGGGATGGAAGAAAAAGTTAAAGGCAAAAAAAAGAAGAAGAAAATAAACATTACTAGTTTGTCACAGCGGCACTTTCAAAATAAAGGTTGGGTCCTTTTCAAAACAATGTATCAAACAATACTATCACAGTGTCACAGTCCACTGTCGTGTCACAATATATTGTTGAAGTAATCATAAAATAGGTAGGTTATAAGATGTAGCAATCATGTTCATATACAGTATACAAAGTAAACAGACTGAGACAGAAGCATGCTCAGCGATGAAACCTCCAGTGGTGTAGCACCACACTGACCACACAGACCCAGGTCAGAACCTCCATATCAACCAGCGCAAAAGAGAACCTCTGGACTAGCTGTGTTTCTTTTGCCACCCCCCCCCCCCCACCCCCACCCCCCCCCCCACCCCTCCGTTTTTCACTATGGATTTCAGCTGCTGCCCCCCAAAGGTTAAATTACGCTGCTTTTTGTACGAGGCACACACACAGCCTGTGGGCCTATAAATGTGCTCCGAACGGGAAAAGAGAAAGTTAAGCTGTCCTATTGAATTGATTGAACATTCATGAAACTAAAGCGTGCCCTCCCTCCCACCCCTTCACATGTGGAAATGACTTCCAGACATCTCCAAAGCCCCGCACGGAGCGCAGCCGTGAGGATCCCTACCTTACAGTCAGGTGTTGAGCTAGTGCCCTGCAGGCACAACTGTTAAATCTCTTATGAATAGGAGCGAGCGGGTCTCGTTTCACCGCTCGACATCTTTATACATGCAGGTATTCTGGTTTTGGCCTTTTACTGGATTATAATTGCACAATTATTTTAACACCGCCTCACGTTTTGTAATTATGTTTCGCTAAACTGCTCGCGGTTGCATACATTTGCGACTATGAGAGCGAGATATGAAGAGAACGGCAGATAAGCTTAGATCAGATAAGATACGCCTTTATTGATCCCCCCCCCGTAGGGAAATTCAGGTAAATGAGGTAGATTAGAGTTTTGAATGATTTTTCTCTGTGTCTTCAGGTTAAAAGTCACGTGTGTGACGGGGGCACGGGAAGCCTCTGCAGCCAGTGACTTTTACAGGGCCGCGTTTCACCGCAGTTCCACATATCCAATCAAAAGGGCCGCAACGCTTCAGGTCCGACAGTATATTTAAACAGAATGAATTCCAAGATGTTCTCCTGGTCTGTCCAATGTCTGTACGTTGTCAGCCTCAAAGAGAGCAATATTGAAAGTCATTTTCAATGTAAGGGGGCGAGTCCAACAATCTTCGGAAGGAGCATTGATCAAAACCCACGAGAGGAAGATCAATAAATGTGCGAGGCGTTCCTATGAGTCAGGCCGAGACAACGGATTACGCCCCAATTCCACTCACTCCCACTGAATGTGAATCAGACGTGTCCCGCATGTCTGTGTGTGTGTGTGTGTTCTTACACGGGTGCACGTAGCGCGTGTAAACCGCGTGGATCCCTATCACCGTGGATCCTTCCACGCATCGCGCAGTCCACCGGCACGGACGACCCCGTGTATCAACATTAAACCGTGTGACATTTACCTCCCAAGGTTACGGCCGGAGCAACACGCAACAACGACAGCCACGAGGCCTAATCATTATTTGGCAGTAGTCACGAAAACCATGTCAGGGGCGAGAGAGGGCCCCCAACATCCAGGCTTCCCAGTCACATTTTAATTCATCCGCAATTAGTTTTGTTTTAATAACACTCACAATTAAGGGTCCTCCCGTTTGCATAATGCATGACGCCGCGGCGCTGATGTCAGAAATCAAATGCAACAAATTAGAAATAACAGGTTTGAGACACTGTGATTCAATTAAGAGCCGGGGAAACATTGGGCCATGCATAATTGAGGGGCCGGCAAGGCAAGACTCATGTCATCCCTGTCAGCCCTGCTCCAGCTATTGGATTTGGCCTGTCAGACACACTCAAATCAGCCCTGTAAGAATTACAGGTTACATTGATTTCTTGTTGTTATTTGTGAGTGGTTGTGCGTGTGTGTGTGCATGTGTGTGTGTGTGTGTGTCTGTGTCTGGGCGGATATGTGCACATAGAATTAAGTATATGCATAATAGCCTACACATCTGTGTATGTGCACATGCATGCGCACGGCTGTGTGTACAGTATGTGTGTGTGTGTGTGTGTGTGCTCTGTAGTGTAAGCGTTGGATATAAATCAGGTGTGGAACCATCCAGGGGTGATGCTGTGGTCACATCTGGTGCTCCAGCCCTGCTGCTCAGACCTCCAGACACTGAGTGGATGTGAAGTTGAACCGTGGGACAAGTAACACACACCGTGGATAGTGCTGTTGTTACTAACACACTAGTAACACACACCATGGATTGTTATTAACACACTAGTAACACACACCATGGATAGTGCTGTTGTTACTAACACACTAGTAACACACACCGTGGATAGTGCTGTTGTTACTAACACACTAGTAACACACACCATGGATTGTTATTAACACACTAGTAACACACACCGTGGATAGTGCTGTTGTTACTAACACACTAGTAACACACACCATGGATTGTTATTAACACACTAGTAACACACACCATGGATAGTGCTGTTGTTACTAACACACTAGTAACACACACCGTGGATAGTGCTGGTGTTACTAACACACTAGTAACACACACCGTGGATAGTGTTGGTGTTACTAACACACTAGTAACACACACCGTGGATAGTGTTGGTGTTACTAACACACTAGTAACACACACCGTGGATAGTGTTGTTGTTACTAACACACAAGTAACACACACCGTGGATAGTGTTGTTGTTACTGTTGTATCTTAATAGAAGAGACCATGGTAGTGCTCAGTTGTGCTTTATTCACAGTTTGTATTAATGCAGGTAAACAGTAGAACCGCAGCCTCACACTGACCCAGAGCGCTCCGAGGCGCCTCTGGTTAACGTAACAGTAACCAATCATACGCAAGACACGTGACACAATAACATTGGGAGTTGTAGTCCTACACTACACTACACTACACTCCTCCCCTACCCTGATTCCTGAGATTACAGATCGAATCTGTCTGGGGGTTTGGCATTTTGTTTTGGTCTACTACTTCCCATGACCTGAGGACCAACAGGCCCTAGTATTTCTCGCTCTTCCGTTTCAGGCTGTGGTAACTTAGTTGACACCATTTGATTCACATGTCTTTTACATACTTTGTTCTGAACCTCAACCATGTATGTAACCGGGCCTAATGGCCTCACAATCCTCCCATGAACCCACTTTTCTCCTTCCCCTCCCCCATAGTTTTTCACCAACACCCGCTGGTGAGGTTGGAATGATCGGACACTTTTCTGCGGTCCCTCCGGGCTCCGCTGTGTGCTCTGTTGTCCCGTCTCTGCACTGCTGGGCTGTATCAGCGACAGTCTCGTTCTCAGTTTCCGTCCCAAGAACAGTTCTGCCGGTGTTTTACCCGTCACACAATGGGGGGTGCTCCTGTAACAAAACAAAAAGTCTTGAATAGAGTGCTGCGTTGTGATACTCTGACTCTTTGCTTTTTCCAGCGCCTTTTTCAGATTCTGCACCAGGCGCTCTGCAGCCCCATTAGAGGCAGGGTGCCACGGCGGCGACCGTGTGTGTTTAACCCCATTGTTCCTGAGAAAGTCCTGAAATGTCCGTGACTGAAATGGGGGGCCATTGTCTGACACCAGTTCCTCTGGCAGTCCATATGTTGCGAAGAACCCCCTCAAAACCTCCACTGTTTTCTCCGCTGTCGTTGTCATCATCAATGACACTTCCGGCCACTTAGAGAAACTGTCTGTTACCACCATGAACTTATGTTTGCCTTTGTCTGCAAAATCCATGTGGACCCTCTGCCACGGTCTCACTGCACCAGTCCATGCATGCACCGGAGCCGTCGGTGGTGTGTTTCTAGTCAGTTGACAAGGGTTACATGTGGCCACCAGGTTTTCAATGTCTCTGTCCAGGTTTGGCCACCAAAAATGGCTACGTGCTCTGGTCTTCATTCTCACTATACCCAGGTGATTGTCATGTAACTCTTTTAACATTTGTGACCTCAGTACGGGAGAAATTACCACTCTAAAACCCCACATCACACAATCACTCTCTACAGACAGTTCTGTACGTCTCACCCAGTATGGTTTTAGTTCCTCCTCTGTGACATGCTTAGGCCACCCTTTCTGTGTGAAATCTTTCACTGTTCTCATTACTGCATCACTCTTGGTGTGCTCTGCGATCTCTCTAGCAGAGATAGGGATCTCATCTAAGAACGAGACTCTGAAGTCCGGGCTACACTCTTGTGCCTCTGCCAGCATCGGTAACCTAGATAATGCATCCGCATTCCCATGTCTCAGGGCGGCCTTATACTGAATATCGTACTGGTAGGCTGCTAGAATTAGGGCCGATCTCTGCAGTCTTGCTGCTGCTAATGTGGGAACACCTGTCTTAGGTCCTAAGATCTTGACCAGTGGCTGATGGTCTGTACAGAGGGTACATTTTCGACCATACAAATATTCATGGAACTTTGTTACTCCAAAAATGATACTGAGGGCCTCCTTCTCTATTTGCGCATAATTTACCTCTGCCTTGGACAGGGTCCATGAGGCATATGCTATTGGCTGCTCACTGCCATCTGGTAGCTTGTGTGATATCACCGCCCCTATCCCGTATGGGGAAGCATCACAGGCCATTATCACTGGTAACTGGGGGTCAAAGTGCGCTAGCACTGGCTCTGCTGTCAGCATCTTCTTGGTTCTCTCAAAAGCCTCTTGACGCTGCTTTGACCAGACCCATTCCTGTCCTTTCTGTAGTAGTTCTGTCATAGGTTTTATCTGAGTAGATAAAGAAGGCATGAATTTCCCATAGTAGGTTAACAAAGACAGAAACGCCCTCAACTCTGTGGTGTTTTTGGGCACAGGGGCCTTTTCGATGGCCTCCGTTTTCTCCTGAAGGGGGTGTAACCCCTGTGCGTCTATGCGATGGCCCAAATAGCATACACTGTCCTGAAAGAAAGCACACTTTCCCTTGTTTACTCTCAGCCCATATTGATCCAACCTCTGCAGTACCCTTTCTAGGTTTTTCATATGACTGTCTGTGTCATTGCCTGTCACCAATATGTCATCTAGAAAACAGACTACACCATCTAACCCCTGCAGCACTTGATCCATTGTTCGTTGAAATATGGCTGGAGCGCTGGCTACCCCATATGGCAAGCGATTGTATCTGTACAACCCTTTTGGTGTGTTGATTGTTAAGTATTGCTTGCTCTCCTCATCTAACTCCATCTGCTGATATGCCTGTGTCAAATCTAGCTTTGTAAAGTGTTTCCCTCCTGCTAACTTGGCAAATAGGTCTTGTGTTCTGGGAAGAGGATATTTATCTACATCCAGAAATGGATTTACTGTTTCTTTGTAGTCCCCACATCTGCGAACTGTGTTGTCTCTCTTTGGAATATTCACTATGGGTGCTGCCCACTCACTGTGTGGCACTGGAGAAATAACCCCTTGCTTCTCCAAGTCATCTAGCTGTTTGTTTACAGCTTCCCTCAAAGCATAAGGAACAGACCTGGCTTTGCAAAACCTAGGTTTTGCATGTGTGGACACATACATTTTAGCCTTAACCCCTGTCACTTTACCCAAACCATTGCTAAATACCTGCGTATATGTCTGACACAGGGACTTTACCGGATCCCCTATCCTGTTGACCTTAGACCAGTCTAGGTTTAATGGTCTTATCCAATTACGACCCATGAGTGCAGGACCCTGCCCCATGGCTACCACTAAGGGTAACTGCAACTTCTGTTCCCCACTCTCAACTGTGACCATTATCTTCCCCATTAGCTCTAATGGCTCATCTGTGTACGTTTTCAACTTAGTCATACATGGAAGTAATGTTACATTTTTGAACTTGGCATGGTACATACTCTCTGATATGACTGACAACGCGGCACCTGTATCCACCTCCATACATATTTTCTGATCATTACATTTCACAAACACATTGTATGGTTTCTCATACTCACAATCCATATTAGGTCGGACTGTATACAGTCCCATGTGAGTCTGTTCCTCTGAACCGGACCCGTACTCTGCCTGTTCATGTTCAGTCTCTGAGATCATGTTGACTCCTCCTCCTCGCCCGCCTCTGTGCTGGGCCGCGAGCGTTGCTCTCCCTCGCTGATCTTGTCCGTTGAATTGGCCCCTCTTCCTGCAAGCCCTCTCCAGATGCCCCGCCGTCGGTGTGTGAATGTGTGAGTGAATGTGTGAGTGAATGGGTAAAATGTGAGTAACAAATTGTAAAGCGCTTTGGATAAAAGCCCTATATATTGTAAAAAAGCAGCCATTTACCATTAAATAAGAACAGCAAAAGTAATACTGACAATAATGAGGAGCCAATGTACAGTATGTTGTGATTTGGGGATGATGTCAAGGCCTATGACCGATGAAGTAAGAAAACTATGCCTTGTTGTCTATGTGAAAGTAATATGCATCATTAACAGGCATCATTAGTGCAGATATTGTACAGTATTTTTATTCACCTCTTATCTGGATTAAACAAGTAGCGTGTACATATCACCAGCGCCTGTAATAATCATTATCTAGAGCTCACAGACTGAGACGACGAGTGTCGGACGTGGACTTGGGCTACAGCCATAAAAATACATGTAAGAGAGAGAGAGAGAGAGAGAGAGAGAGAGAGAGAGAGAGAGAGAGAGAGAGAGAGAGAGAGAGAGAGAGAGAGAGAGAGAGAGAGAGAGAGAGAGAGAGAGAGAGAGAGAGAGAGAGAGAGAGAGAGAGCATGTGCAGGTCTGCCGTTACAAAACAGACTGGGCAATCAGACGCAGGCAGCCCTAATCTTTCATGGCTTGAGGGTAGAATTGAACTCTCAGTTGACGAAAATACTAGCAGATGCATTATCTGGCAAATAATATCAGGTCAGTGAGTGAGAGCCTCCTCAGCTACTTAGCAGCACTGTGCGTGTGCTTTCTAGTAGACTTCCATCTCTCAATCAGAATCAGAATCACTTCATTCTCCAAATGTTGGTCTACATCAGGAAAAAAGATTATAATAAAAAGGACTAAACCATTTTGTTGAGAAATTCAATTACGGAGCATTTCATTTGGTCGCTTGTCAATGGTATCTTATCATCTTTAGCCTTTAACATTTTCCATTTATTTACATGAAACGGTTAGCATTAGCTTTGCTATGCTAAATTTTTTTAGCTACTTATAACAGGCGCCTCCAAAATTGGCCATTTTGGTTTTGGTTTTTGAGGACTGCATACTTTTTTTGCAAACCAAAACAACATACTTTATACTTATAGCACATGCATGAGCCTGGTCTCTTTTGAAAGATGACATTCTGGAAAAAAATATCACTTTTAGTGCTAATGTAATAGAGTTACATAGGTCTGAACTTGAGTTGTAAAAAAACTTTTTACTCAAGTTTTTCTGTAGTAGTTAGTAGTCCAGAGGTAGTATTTCCCCAGAAGGTGGTATGGCTTACAAATCCAGATGGAGCCATAGCCTGAAGCCTTATGTAGTACATATCCATTTCATAAAGATCCATTCAGAAATTAGTGATTAGGAGTGATTTTGGTAAACTGTGTACAAAGAAAAACTCATTTTTCTCATAGACTTCAATTAATTCGGCTGTTTTTCTCTTCCTGTTTTCGTGTTTTTTTTTAGTTTTTTAGATCCCCATGTGGGGTATCATTGGAAAGCCACCCTCATTGGCTACAACCCTCCACAATCATTTTCGAGATAGGCTCTAGATTGACGGAACTACTGCAGCCTGAGTCGGGAGTGGTATTTTGTGCAATACCGTGTACTTTGCACAAGCCTCAAATACCGGCATGTAACCCGAGAACCGCTGAACGGATTTTGTCGGATTTTGCCGCTATCGACAGGCAACAAATAAGCCTTCAATTCGATATATATATTGTATTACAAAATATGCACACACTAGGGATCGCCAAAGTGCCGGTTGCAAAAAGTCCAAAAAACATCCCATATGAGGGACGTTGCAGCTTGATGATAAGTAGTCTGCTAGTTATCTTGACTAATTAGCTAACTAGCAGACTAGGGTTTAAGTTTAAGTTAAGTTTATTTGGATCCCCATTAGCTGTTACAAATGGCAACAGCTACTCTTCCTGGGGTCCACACAAAACAATAAATACAAACAACATAATTAAAAATGAAACCAACAATAAGCATACGAAACAATATACATAACATAATCAAACATAATCCCCCCCCCACACCCATTCAACCCAACCCACCTCATTACATTAGCATTATACCACAATATTACAAAATGACTAGTAAAATAATTAAATGTTATATATCAAGCATTGTGCCTGTACCCAAAAGTAACCTCTTTACTTGCTTTTTAAAGCTTTATTTGCTTGTTGCTTGAGTAATTATTAGGGCTGTCAGTTTATCGCGTTAATTAGATTAATTAATTACACAGCTAATTATCGCGTTATGAAAATTAACTCAAAATTAATAAAATATATATATATATTTTTTGTATATGTTTTTATCTCATTAATTCCATAAGAACGTAGAATACACATTTACAGACTTTTTTTTAATATGGTCCATTTGCATGTTCTTGGTATCTGATTCTAGAGACATCTATGGATCTCAGGGAATGTATTCCATTTGCATGTTCTTGGTATCTGATTCTAGGGACATCTATGGATCTCAGGGAATGTATTCCCAGTGTCAGAAATACTGTGTCTGTTACTAGGCTTGAGTAAATTGTAATAAACCAAACATTTTTTTTAATCTTTGACTGTGAATAACACCATGCTAAAATTTAACAGAACTGAAAATCGAACCAAATGAATAAATGGTAGATGCTAAAACAGAAGGTTTTGTAGATACAGTACTGAATTCTGCCATCCGGACAGATGCCATTTGAAATATGATTATAGAATATAGAATAGCAGGCCTAAAATGGTTATGCGATTACAATGTGATTAATTAGATTAATTAATTACAAATCTTGTAATTAATTAGATTAATTTTTTTAATCGCCTGACAGCACTAGTAATTATATATGGCAACCTATTCCACTCTGAGATGGCCCTATACATAGCAGTTATTTTCATTGCATTTGATCTCGGTAGAGGAATTGAAACATGACCCCTGGTGTAACGGTTCCAGGGAGGACAATGTGAACATTGGTCTCCTACCTCCCTCCAGTGGTCTCATGGTGCCATCTAGCGGGCACCGCCAGATGGTGCAGACCACCATTTTGTGTAGGATGACAATAATTGAGTTAATTTCTTCATGTATATTGTCCTGGGCTTTTCCTTCCCTTGTTTAATTGGCATCCTCCTGTCTGGTTGTTGTTTGTGATATTGCTTTGGTTGTTGTTGTTGTGATATTGCTTTTGTGTCTAGTTTGGTGTTTGTTTGTTTTGTGTTTTGGATTGGCCTGACCAGGTGTTGCCAATTGTAATTAGTCTGTGTATATTAGTGTGTTCTGTCCTCACTTCCTTTGTGGCATCATACCTCCATGTTCCCGTACCTGTCGTGTCTGCTGTCGTCTTCCTTGCCCTGCTGTTTGTATTGAGTCTTAGTGCGTTTTATTTGTATTCCGTTTTTTGTGCTTGTTCCTTACCCTCGCCCCTGTGCTCCAGGTCTCCTGACCGGCCCTCTGTTTCCCTTCCCGCCCCCCCCTCTCCGGGCCTCTGTCCCCGTCCCCACCCCCCCTCGTCGGGCCTCTGTCCCCGAGTCCAGCCCCCCTCCACCTCCATGTACCCGTACCTGTCGTGTCTGCACTCGTCTTCCTTGCCCTGCTGTTTGTATTGAGTCTTCTTGAGTTTTATTTGTATTCCGTTTTTTGTGCTTCTTTGTTTTCCGTGTATCAGTTTGCGTGTTCTCTAGTGCCAGCTCGGCTGTGCCTTTGCTTTTGTAATTGTAATATCCCCATGCTCTCTTGGTTCTAAAAATAAATATAGAACACTACATTTTGTGAAGAGCAACCACCATCTCCATTCTCGTATCATTCTGCAGTTCTGGGGCTCCTCCGTCAATCCGCATATTGGGTTCTACTTTCCCCCCGTTACCTTCCCTGGTAACTTGTCTTGTCCTGTGCTCATGTCTGTCTTGTGAGAAAGTTATTCTTGAGTACAGGCAGCTTGGTTGTTTCGACCACCGATACTGTTGAAGTCAGAGGTTCTAGGTAGGATTGTTATTAACTGTCTAACTGTATATATAACTGTTTCCACTAGAGTGCGCTCTAGGCGGAGCTACTCAAGACACCACCAGGTGGCGAGTATAAATAGATATGTCTCCTCCCACTCAATCTCTCTTCCCCCACCTACCTCTCACGAGAAGGACTCATGTGTTACTGCTCTGCCATGTGAATAAATAAACCACGCCAGTTAAGGCTCAAGATAGAAACCATGCCTCTTGACCACATTATTGTCGCCCTATAGCCTGATTCTGTCAACACGCCGGGGGCGAAATAATAAGGGTAGCAAGTTTAGCTAAAGTATAGGCTAGGTTAGCACCGGGAGTACCGCGTGGCTAGACGCTAGGCCAACAGGAGCTAAAACTACGCCCACCATCAAAGAGCAACATGAAAGCCAAGAAGTCTCACAGGAGGGTCAAGAAGGTAGCAGCCGGGAGTCACTGGAAGGTAGCAGCCAAGAGCCCCGAGGAGGCGGCACCGGGGGAGACGGAGCATGCTGAGGACAACGGAGGCGAGGGGGAGAACCCCACCTTAGAAGGCGTGGTGCTTGCTGAACACAACGGAGGCGAGGGGGAGAACCCCGTCTTAGAACGCGTGGCGACCAGAGGGAGGAACAAATGGCCCTCATTCAATGGAAAAGGAGAGAACTACGAGCTCTGGGAAGAGCGCATGCTATGCTGCATGCACGGTGCGGGACTGAAGGAGACAATCCTGGCAGCCCCCACGGGAGACCTGACGGCGGAAGAGCAAGCCCTGGACGACCAGCGTAACGCAGACGCGTACTGTGAGTTAGCACCGCTGCTCGACAACACCAGCTTGGGGCTGATATTCCGCGACACTAAAGGCCAAGGCCGAGAAAGCCTGGAGGTATTGAGAGAGCATTACATCGGGCGAGGAAGACCCCGAGTCATGGCCCTCTACATAGCACTGACGGCCCTCAGGAAGGGACACACCGAGACTGTGACCGAATACGTCAACAGAGCGGAGCAAATCACGACGCCATTGAGGAGTGCCGGAGAAGCACCAAGCGATGGGCTAATGATGGCGATGATGATGAGAGGACTACTGGAGCTGTACAAACCGTTCACACTCCTGGTAACACACGGTTCAGCGGACATGACGCTGAGACAGTTTGAAGATACCCACCCAGCCGCCGCGGAGAGAGGGTGTTGAAGGCCCGAGCGACGCCAACGGAAAAGACCAGGCCCACGACGGAGCTGGTGTGTTGGAGATGCGGAGAGAAAGGCCATCGGAGAGGTAACTGCGCGAGAACTGTCTGGTGTGGCTCCTGCAGATCCACGTGGCACGCAAGCAGAGCGTGCATGAAGAAACGCGACCAGGGCGCGCGACACGTGCATGGGCGGCTGTGGTCGGCGTGGGACGGATCGAGGCGATGCCTGGAGAGTAGCGGAAAGAGAGGGCTTCATCCCCAGGGCACAGACGGCGTACGTCACCAGGCCAACGCAGCTGCAACAGGCCCAAAGGAAGGGACTGATCGTGGACACAGGTGCGTCGTCCCACGTCATCAACGACAGGAGTTGGTTCAAGAACTTTGACAGAACTTTCCGCCTGGAGAGACACAGCATGGAGCTGGCAGACGGAAAGCACACCTACGGGCTGGCGAAAGAGAGAGGAGACGCACAGGTATGCCTCATGGACAGCAGGGGGCGTCGGCGTACAGTGACGTTAAAGAACGCTCTCTATGTACCATCGTTCCCACAAGGACTATTCTCTGTAATAGCTGCTACTGCGAACGGTGCCAGAGTGTTCTTCATTGAAGGTAAACATTTTCTTGTAGAGCCCAACGGTGTGCGATTTGACATAGAGGTGTATCAGAGAATGTATTACCTGAAAACAGAGTGTAATGACAATGATATGTGTAAAGTAACCATCAGCCACGATATTCAGACATGGCATGAGATTATGGGTCATTGTAATTACGAGGATTTACTGAAACTGCAAGCAGTGACAGAGGGCATGCACATTGAAGGTGAAAAGCGTAGACCTGATAAAGAATGTGTCATGTGCATAAAGGGGAAGTTTGCTCAATCGAGAAACAGAAATCCCACAGAAAAAGTAAAGGTACCCCTTGCTTTGGTTAACACAGATCTTGCCGGTCCAGTAAGAAACGAGTCCATAGGAGGCTTTAGATATGTACAGTCTTTTACAGACGTGTGCACAGGGGCAGTGTTCGTTTACTTTCTTAAAGCAAAGAGTGACACACTCCAGGCCACGGAAAAATTCCTGGCGGACATAGCCCCTTATGGTAACGTGAGATGTTTGAGATCCGACAACGGAACCGAATTCACAAACAGAGAGTTCCAATCACTCTTGAGAAGGAACAGGATAAGACATGAGACATCATGTCCATATTCCCCACACCAGAACGGAGTGGCAGAGAGAGAATGGCGCACTCTTTTTGAGATGGCTAGGTGTAAGCTAGTAGATAGTAACTTACCTAAGAGCCTATGGCACTATGTGGTTCAAGAAGCCGCTTACACCAGAAACAGGTGCTTTAATAAGCACACGTGCACCACCCCGTATACAGCACTGACAGGAAAGAAGTGTAATCTAGCCAGAATGCACCAATTTGGATCAGTGTGTTATGCGTACCTGCAGGACAGAGAAAAGCTTGAGTCCAGATGTGAAAAAGGACTTTTTGTAGGGCATGACAAGGGAAGCCCCGCTTTCCTGGTTTATTATCCCGGTAAGGGAGGAGTGCAGAAACACAGGCTAGTCAAGTTTGTCACAAAGACAACATGTGAGGGCGAGACACAGACAGAGGAGCCAGAGCTGGACTCCAGAGTAAGGTGTGTAGAAACAGAGACACATCAGCCCAGTGTACCCAACACGGTCGTACAGGCAGACAGTCAGCCAGACGTCAGAGGGTGACGTCAAGTGCCCCAGGCAGTGGGAGGTATCCCTCAAGGGAACACAGACCCCCAATGTATCTGACAGACTATGCTCGGAAAGGGAGTGACGAGGAGGACAGTACACCCACCACCGTTGATTACTGCTACAGGGTAGTTAGTGGGGTACCTCAGACCTTTAAAGAGGCCATAGTGTCCCCTGAATCAAGTAAATGGGAGAGAGCAATGGATGAGGAGATGAGGTCCCTAGAGGACAACCACACCTTCACGCTAACCAAGTTACCAGAGGACAGACAGACAGTGGGAGGAAAATGGGTGTATTCAATCAAGGAGGGTATTGAAGGCCACGATAAGTACAAAGCGAGGTTTGTAGCTAAGGGTTACAGTCAGAGGGAGGGGATAGACTACGGTGAAATATTCTCCCCCACAGCCAATCTGACCAGTATAAGGGTAGTGGTGCAGAAAGCAGCTGAGGACAATTTAATTCTACATCAGATGGATGTGAAAACAGCCTATCTGCACGCACCCATAGATAGGGAGATATACATGGAACAACCTGAGGGTTACGAAAAGAAAGGGGAGAAGCTAGTGTGTAAGCTGGAAAAATCCATTTACGGCCTGAAACAGTCTGGGCGAAATTGGAACGAGATGCTTCATACATGACTTATCGAAGATCACTTCCTACAGAACCCAGTAGACCCCTGTGTTTACTCGAGGGAGTCAGAGGAGTCAGGAAAGGTGATCATCGTCATTTGGGTGGATGATTTGATCATAGCAGCAGACAACACCAGAAGCCTAGCACAGGTGAAAGAGATGCTCTCCACCAGATTCAAAATGAAAGACCTGGGGAGGTTAAAGCATTTTCTAGGTATGGACTTTGAACAGTCTGCCAATTGTGTAAAAATATCCCAGAAGAGATATGTGGAAAAGATCCTGAAACATTTCGACATGCAAGAATGTAGATCAAGGGAAACACCATGTGATCAAAAACTAGACTATCAGGAGGATGCTCAGAAACTGACAGATGTAAAAATGTATAGAGAAGCTGTGGGTAGCCTCATTTATTTAACAACATGTACCCGCCCTGACCTATGTTTTGTAGTGAGTAAACTGTCACAGCATTTCGCTGACCCCACAGAGGAGCATTGGATCACAGTAAAACATGTTTTTCGTTATCTTAAAGGTACAGCAGACAGACAACTGTGTTTCATGAAGACCAGCGAGGGTCTAGGACTTAAAGCCTACAGTGATGCAGACTGGGCAGCTGACACCACAGATAGAAAGAGTACCACCGGATATTGTGTGAGTTTGAACGCAGACAGCTCACTGGTTTCGTGGAAAATAAAGAAGCAGCCCATCGTGGCTTTATCAACTTGTGAAGCCGAATATATGGCTCTAGCTATGACCATACAGGAGTGTATTTATCTGGAACAACTGCTCGAAGGGATGGATACCTATGTATATAAGAAGACTGTTGTTTACGAGGACAACCAGGGAACCATTGCGATTGCTAGAAACCCTGTGTGTCGACAGAGATGTAAACATGTCGATATAAAATACCATTTCATCAGATCTGTCATCAGAGAAGAAAGGATGACACTGATGTATTGTCCAACGGACGACATGGTAGCAGACGCTATGACGAAACCTGCTTCCAAATTGAAATTGAAGAGATTTGCAGAGGCCATGTGTAGATATTGACTGCTATATTCTTTTGATGTGTGGTACCATTGACTGGCATTTCATAAACAATATGTCTGTGTAAGGTAACTATGCAAAAACATAATGGGAGCTATTGTTAGAACAACGTGGTTTGAACAGCTGACTAAGGGGTGATCACCAACCCCCATGGTGCTGGATTGTTTGTGACACATTCTGTGAGAGCCTCTAGACAAAACCCCCCACTCAAGCAACTGCTAATCTATAGAACAAACAACACCTTCCAGGGGGTGACGGTTGCACCGGGGAGAAAGAGGCTAAGGCCCTGTCCACACGAGCGCTGGATTTAATGTAACCGAAGTTTGAAAAAAATAAACCTCTGTCCACACAGGTGAACAACCGCATATAATTGCGTACCCACGGCTGCTGGAAAAACCAGCAACCGATACATGTAGTACAATGCCAAAACAGTAGGCGGCGATGTTGTTCAGACATTAAGGCCATTTCAACCAATCAGAAAAGGTTGAACGCTCACTAAACTTCCTGTTTAGAAACACCATAGCCATCATTTTGCCAACGGAACATATATTTTCAGCAAAGAAAGAAACTGCAATAAAAGTGCAATAAACAAACGGATACATTCACTGTGTGTTCTGCCTCTCATGTGTTGATGAAACAAAACCAGCAGCAACACAATTTACCACCAAGAGCGGATAGTTTAGTCTCACAAAAGACTGCAGGTGTTGTTAGCTACATGCTAATGTGAATGGCTATATCTATGTATAGTATATAGCTTAAATGCTAACGTAATGTGGTAACGTTACCGCTATGAATGGATGCAAACGTTATTTAACACATTGTAGAATGGGTACAATACAATACGGCTCAATACAAACAATTGTTAAGGGGATGCAGTCTGGACTGGGTTCCTTATAACAATAACTTGACAACACAGTTTAGCCGCAGCTACATGTTTACTCTGAGCATCAGGTCAGGAATGCGACAACAGACATCAGTCGATCATAACACTCTTCAACACAGACGATACGTTTCGAACAAAAGTTTGTTACAATCATTTTCATATAACGCTACTTGGGACAGCTCTGCTGTAAACACTGGTGTAGCTGGCTCTGCTCTAATCTCTCTACCCCGTGCTCGGTTGCTAACTTGCTATTGTTTGACAGTCTGCGTGAACATGGGAAATAATTGCGACAGCTCTGCTGTAAACACTGGGAATAACCTCGGTTGCTATGCCCACACGCAACTGCAAAACCGCAAAACTTCACCCTGGGCTCTGGTTTTCAAGACCGCGGTTGCAGTGTAGCAAATCCCCGGTTGTGTGTGGCCAAACAGTGCAACTGTGCACATACAATCATGGTTATATTAAATCCAGCGCTCGTGTGGACAGGGCCTAAATCAATGTGTAAAACTGTTAAAATCCATACAATTACAGAAGAAAAGACAACCAGACTGTTGAATCATCACGGAAACTGCAAATATCTGTTATAATAGCCAATTCAAGCAATGCCTTAAGTACATCTATGATATATGAAAGATTAGATCTTTCCACGCTCAGGGTAGGAGAACTCTAGTTGACTGTATGTTAATGTGGTCACAGCCGGCCACACCTCACTGAACAGATTACAGGCAGAGAACAGTTGGTCTGAGGACAGACCTGACTTGCCTTTGAGAATAAGCTCAAGGTTCATGGAAATTGTCACAAACAAGATCACAGTAATCTATCTGACTTATTAGATAAAAGGATAGTTGAATGTAATTTAGAATGTTAACTGGTTATGAAAGTAATAGAGTGTAATTTCACTCTATGTGTAAAAATGTATATGATGTAAATCTTAGAACCATTAATTCAGGCTGGCAAATCCAGGATTGGTGCTAACTCCTATGGACTATTTGGTATTAACCTAGAAGCAACGACTGTACTGGGTTG
>NC_140167.1:189922042-189963776 GCF_963971535.1 Notolepis coatsorum
GCACACGGACAGATCTCTATGTACTTTGTTAAAAAGAAAAAAAGTGCCATGCCCACTTAAGGCTAGAGAGGCCTGCAGTGACAGAAGTTGATTCAGAGGGTGTGAGAGAAACATGCTAAGTGCGCGGAGGCTGCCGGCGTTCAAGATCTAGTAAACAAAAAGAAAGAGGGAAAAAGGGAATGTAAAAAAAAAAAATAAGCTGATAAGCGTGTTTCCCCTTGTTGTGCATTAATGCAGTTAGTTTGGGTTCAACAATAGGGAGATTTGGCCTGAGGGGGGGGGGGGGGGGGGGGGGGAATTGGAGCGTTTAACCCTCTCCAGACACACAGGAGAAATGAGCCTTGTGGCCTCCTCTGTTATCTAATCTCGTTTGCATTTCTTTTCAACATCATGAAAGAGAAATCTAATAGGGTCCTGATTGTGTTTGTTTGGTGAAATGATAATTTAGGCTGCCGCTACACACTTCCAAACATAACCCTGGCCCTGCTGTGTGTGTGTGTGTATGTGTGTACGTGTACATGAACATGTGCCTGTGGACTCCAAAACAAAAAAGCACAAACCCCCCACCCCCACCACTCCAAAATAATTGTCCTGTGACTATAATCGCAGGAGAACCTTTTTCGATGCTACATAACCTTTTTTGGCATCTCAGGGCTTTTTGGCGTTATTAAGAACTCTTTAAAATAAAAGTTACAAAAACGCACCAACAAAGATTCCACATAGTGCCATCAAATGTTCCCTTATAATTCAGAATCTCCCCTCTGGGATAAATAAAGGTTTTCAATCAATCAGTCTAAGAACCTCTGAGGCACCATTTTTTACTAGAGTGTAAAGTGGATACTGTTCAGATTGCTAAGAGAGATGATGAAAACGGCCGGTCTTAAAAAACCTACGCACACACAAGAAGAGATTTAGCTGAATTTCTGCAAGATCTCCATTGCATTCTCTGATGTTTAACTAAAGTTTACAGCTTTGAGTGATTGACTAGCGGACGGACAGGAAGGACTCGCAGGCCTTCCTCGGAAGGGTTCAACAACTTACGACACGACGAGAGATGGGAAACGGACCCGGAGTGGATTTGACGTGACCCTGGGAGGTGGAGAGTGAGCAGTCAGGCAGCTGAAGGTCACGGCAGGCTGTCACCGCTCTGTCCGATCACATCACACGTCATACCACCTCCACGCGTGACGGACAGCTGACAATCACATCCTCTCTGTTGTGTCGCTTAGTTTCGTCATCCGGGGATATACATGAATAGCCTGCGTTAGACCAAGACTTCGGAGACATATCCTTTCCTGTTAAAGTCACACACACACACACACAGAAAAACAAGTGTCAAGCTCTATTAGTGTGTATCAAAACCTTTACTAACTTTAATGAAGATATATTATTGCCCTTTTTTCTCTCCCACAATCCCTACATTTTATTTATTTTTGGCCTCCGCAAATCATTTTAATTACACGGTGCTGGCAATATCAACCACTGATTTATAGGCAGGCCTCGGTCAGAGAAGGTGTTTTCGCCCAGGAGCCAATGGGTTCTTTGTGTCGGCGACCGGCGGGGAGAAGATGGAGAGGTGATTTAGGCAGACAGCGGGTCTGTTTCTCCTCACTGGAAGCCTCCACCAGGCAGGCCATTAGCGGAGGTGACAGGGAAAAGCAGTGGCAATCTCTTTGATTCTGATTTACACCCATGCTGAAAAACCCAAACAAATTAGAGGAACAAAATAATACACCCGGAGAAATAAATCACAGTAATGACGGGTGCTTTGAACAACAGTCAGACATGAAAGCGGCGCGAGCGAACGGGTGCATCTGGAGGAGAGGACGGCGGCTTAGGAGATGGTATTAGGAGCTGTCTTCAGAACTACACTGAGAACCATCAGGCGCGGTAACAGGGAAGAAGGCCTTTGTTCTGATCTGTGCCGCGACCAACGTGTTGTTATTCGAGTCAACCTGCCGCGAGGACCTTGCCCACGAGGCCATGCCACTTACCGGCAATTAGCTGACAAACGGACTGAAACGTGCTGACTGGAAATGCGATGTCTTAAATGAACCGGATTTACCGATGATTGTTGTTTATGTGGCGGTTAAATTCAAATCCTTACGTTTTTTTTTCTTAGAAACAATGTCATTCGGCGATTTGAAAGTGTTATTGTGATCATTCCCATTGAAAGAAGGTAGCTACTGGTACAGTACCAGTAAACCCAATTTTAAAATGTATAAGTTATAAATGACTGCCATTTTTGATAATTTACATTGAAATATCAGCTGGTGGAATGAGATATCTTGAAAATTAATGGCTGGATTGCCATGAAATCTGCTGTGCATGTTCATCACTCCGAGAGGAAGAGACCTAACAATTCTGATGACCCCGGGCCCTTTTCTCAGGGCAAAACTTTCAAATGAGTGCTCCAGGCCCGTTTGTCACAGAACTTTCTTTGAACATTCATGACCCCTAAGCGGAAGACACCTACTGATTTTTGTGATGCCATGACCATTCATCTAGTGCCACCACCAGGCCAACCTCAAAACAAGATATCTTCTCAAGTCATGGCCAGATTGCCATAAAATTTGCTGTGCACATTCATGACCCAAAGAGGAAGAAATCTATTGATTTTGGTGACCTCATGACCTTTTATCCAGCGCCCCATTGGACCAAGCTTTCCATTTGGTCAAATCAGCAGATATCCTGTCAGTCACAAAATCTGCTGTGAATACTCCTAATAATACTCATGACCCCTAGAGAGAGAAACCCCTGTGACCTTTCCTCTAGCATCACCATATGTTAAAAGTCTGGGGGCGGAATCCACAAAGGCTTTGCGCAGCTTTTTCGGAAGCAGAGCCGGTGTATCTCGCTCTCAAATGGGTGAAACAAGGTTGTTTATGCGTAACGTCTGTGTAACTGAGGGGTACAATTCCCTGACTGTATTACTAGGTATGATACTTACTACCACTACCTTTGTACTTAATATTCGGCCACCCAGTACACGGCATAAATATATTATCATGAACACTCTCACGTAGATGAAACGGATCCAACACAAATGTACGAATTAGAAACAGGTCTTTATTTCTACACAGCGATGGTGTGTAGAATAAGCACTTAATCACTTAATTACATTTATGAATTGAAATAGTATGCACTTTTATGGCAAGGAGTATTCGTCGGTATATCAATAGAGAATGTCCAATCTCTGAAGGCGCAGGTGGTAAATATACGACCTGGAATAGTTAAGGAATAACAGCAATGATACTTTAATGATTATACTAGATACACTAGAGGGGGTTAATCCGGTCGCTTGTAAGCCGACAGGAGTAGGAGGGGGGGGGGGGTAGAATCCGGCTGCCTCGTCCGGCCAAGGGTATCCCAGGTGAACCCACTGTAGTGCCGTTCAATGCGCCGGCGATCCTTGGACCACAGATGAAAGCAGGTGGACTCTTTGTGGGCCGGCTCTCTCCGGTCCACGGGGGAGAGACGTGAAGCGACCTCGTCTTGCAGAGCGTCTCCTCACCTTGCGTCCTCTCCAGGGGGGGGGGGTTCCAACACACGGCAGTGTCGGGGGTCTTTATCCATGGAATAATCAAAGTATCCAAAGCATAATCCGTGCCTGGGAAGGCGGGCTGTCGTCGGTAGAATAATCCGGTATACAGGTCCACTCGCTCGTCGGCTCTGGGGCTCCTCGGGTGCAGCTTCACATAGGGTCAACCACCCTGGGTAAGCAGCCAGTTCTCTGCCCGAAACGATGGGGTACTGACTACGGTAGTATTCTCACCGCACGAAGCACTATATATTAACAGACTATTATTAGCTTAATAGACTACGTCCAACTCGACGATATAGTGCCAAATATGACTATTCAAATATTAATATACACGATGTCTCAATACCGATGGTAGGCGAACTTGGCCTTACTCCCACACGTGGCGTCGCGGGGAGGCTTTACGTCTGTGACTCTATTGGAGGGTAAGAAACTGGACTGAAAAGAAAGTCCTACTTTAGTAGCGCAGTATATATACGCACTATGAACAAATAGTCCCATTAGTGGTGCGGTAGCCAAATTCCTATGCGGAACTAGGACTTGTTCGTACATGTGGAGCGGTACGTTTGAACTGGGTCTGAGGGGTATGGCAGCCTGGCACCAAGGTCTCGACCAATAGTAGAATGGAGACTATTATGGGATGTTCAGTAGGCTAGAATGGATATTCAATGCATATTGTACAAGGAATATACAAGGGATATCAGGGAATATTAGAGAATATACAAATACAATTAAATATATATATATAAATAAATATATATATTCGGTTTAATCTGGCCCTTCACAACAGCCACCCCCTGAATAGGTCCCAGACCTAATCAGTTAAACAGAGACAGATTAATCGCGTTGTCTATTTACACATAAGGGTTTGCTGTAGGGGTCAGTCAACTTCACAAAGTCATAGGGTTGTAGGGTCATGGTCATCATCGATTGTGTCTGGGAGTCGAGGCAGTTCTATGAGCCTTGCCACGGGACGGGTGTAAGTGCGACCCTGGACGAGCACTTCAGCTGCTCGGACCTTGCCGTCGGCACCGGTGATCACTTTGCTTACACGGCCGGCCGGCCACATAGCTCTGGGCAGTGATTGATCAATAATCATGACGACTGTTCCTTCTGTCAAATTGTCTCTCTCCTTTACCCACTTCTGGCGGGTCTGTAGAGACGGTAGGTAGTGCAGTAGGAAACTGTTCCAAAACTTGTCGGCTAATACTTGGCTGTACCTCCACATTCGTCGGCCGTTCGCTTCTTCAGGCCGGTACATTGTCTGTGGTAATGCAGGATCTAGCCGCCCCATCAGGAGTGTGTTGGGGGTAACTGGGTCGATATCCGCCACATCACTGGAGACATATCCGAGGGGCTTCGAGTTAAGTACTCCCTCAATCTCCGTGAGGACTGTCTCTGCTCCTGCGTGATGTACATCCTCATCGTATTTCTTTATAATCAGCTCTGTGACCTTGTGTCGGCTGTTCAATACGATCGGGTATTTAATGTCATCCGGTAGATTGGGGGCTCTGCGTAGGCGACCACCCACTCTGATGAGGGTATGAGCGTCGCTCTCGGGGGCCAGGTGAATTAATCTGCTGTCGGATGGGACGGGCTTTCCTCCCTGTAGACAGGCCAATTCATCGGGGAACGAGTCTCTCTGGGCTCGCTGCAGTAGAAGCAATTCTGCTTCCTCGTAGTTAGCTGCTGACATATCAGCGGGGGACTTGCACTCCGGGTGGTACCGCAGGAATGTTCTTTGTTGTGCACTCTCTATGGACGTGCAATCGTCTATGTTAGGGTCGGTGGAGGCTACGGTGCTCAATCCACAGAACACAGACTTCTTAATTTCCACCTCCTCTGGACTTGCTTCCCTCGGGATAGGCATGGGCCACTGTCCTTCCGGGAGTCTTAGGAATGCGGGGCCGTCACTGTAGACATTGCGACGGGTGAGGTCATCCAGGGGCATCCCCTGGGTGATGACGTCAGCTGGGTTCTGTTTTGTATCAACGTAGCGCCACTCTGTTTCTCCGGTTAACTCTTCGGTTAAGTCTTGAATCTCGGTGACTCTGACTCCCACGAAGACTTTGTACTTGCATGAGTCCGATTTGATCCAGGCGAGTACCGTCGTGGAATCTGACCACAGGATTGTTCTAGACACCGGTATGGTGAGCTCACGTTGGATGAGCGTGGCTAGGTGCGCTCCGGCTAGGGCTGCGCAGAGCTCTAGACGTGGGATAGATTGTTGCTTGCGTGGGGCTATTTTCGAGCGGGCGAGGACAAATGCTGTGTAGATCTCTCCCCCCTGGTCTTGGGCCCGCAAGTAGGCTACTGATCCGTATGCGACCTCTGAGGCGTCACTGAAGACGTGTAAGTCCATTTTACATGTCTCTGGCCTCACCGTGGGTGGGAAGTAGCTTCGGCGCATATTAACGCCTGGGAGTGAGTGGAGCTCCATCTCCCACTCTCTCCAGGTGGATGCAAGGTGTGCGGGAATGGGGTCGTCCCAGCCCTGGTCCTTGTCCCACAATGCTCGTACAATCATTTTTGCCCTGGTGGTGTACGGTAGAATACATCCTAGCGGGTCATATTGTCGGGCGAGTGTTGTGTACACACTCCGTCTGGTGGTCGGCGCCGCCGCCGGCCTTCCCTGCTCCGTAGTCAGGGGCTTGTGTCTGTAGTGAAGCGAATCTGTTTTGAATCGCCACACCAATCCCAGGGTCATCTCCTGGGCTTCTCCCGGGATTGTAGCCATCCAGGTCTCGCTGCTGGCTGCCTTGTCCTCGGAGGAGAGGCTGCGCAGTACTTGCGGATCGCTGCTGGCCCACTGCCTGAGATCAAAGCCGCCTTTGATCAATGAGGCGCGGAGTTTAATCAGGAGAGCCTCGGCTTCTTCCTGGGTTGAAAGGCTTTGTAGACAGTTGTCTACGTAGAAGCTGTTCTTTACGCTGTGTCGGACCTCTTCGTCCGCTGCTGGGTCCTCTGCTACATGTTTCTGTAGTGCAAATGTCGCACAGCAGGGGCTGCACGTCGTTCCGAAGGGGAGGACTTCCCATTGGTAGATGGCTGGGTGCTCATCTCCTGGCTTCTCTCTCCATAGGAACCGTAACAGGGGCTTGTCCGCCTCTACTAATCTCACCTGCAGGAACATTCCTTTAATGTCCCCGCTGATGGCCACCTTTTCCTGGCGGAAGCGGAGTAGAACGCCGAGTAGGGAGGGGCCGAGTGTGGGACCGGGCAGTAACTCTTTATTCAGATTTTGGGATCCGATCTGGTAGCTGCAGTTAAATACTATGCGGTCTTTACCGTTGTGATGGACCTTGTGGTGGGGCACGTACCACGATTCAGTGGTCTGGTCAGCCTCTTTAATGTCCATCTTTGTGACGTGTCCCGCTGTGATGAGCTTCTCAATCTCAGCGCGGTATACACTCTCTTGGGCGGGGTTCTTGGCTAAGCGCCGCTCCGTGTTCAGCAGGTACCGTTCTGTGGCGTCTGTCTTGGCGTGGAAAGTAGGCATTCCTTCTCGCCGCAGGAGTGGCGTGGCGTATCTCAACGCGCCGTTGACCGGGACTCTCTTGGTCCCTGTCTCGAGGAGGTGAATGGCGTAAATGTCATCTTTAGAGCGAATGTCTTTCTTTCCATTCTTAAAGGGCATTTGTTCCAAGGTCCATAGCCGCTCTACGTGTTGCAGGAGGGCGGTTTCTCCCTCTGTGACTCGGGAGTGGAGACATCTAGTGGCTGTACTTCGGTTGAGAGATTTGGCGAGCGGGCCTTGGAGAGTCCATCCCAAACGGGTCTCGACTGCTGCAGGACAGCCTCGGGGTCCGGTATGAACCCGGTCTATCGGGACAATGAGGTCTGCATGGTCGGAGCCTATCAACAGGGTCGGCATAGCATTGTCTATGAGCGGGATCGGTAACTTGCGCAGATGTGCATATTTCTCCATCAGCTTGGCGACGGGGTATGTGTACCGCGACAGTCCTATTTCTTGGCTGGTGAAAGCGTCTGCAATCTGGTACCGTCGCTCAGGCTGGCCGCTTGCTGCGATAGAGAATGAGACATTCTCGCCCTTTATCGTCTTCAAATCTCGTCTTATTGTCCGAATTGTCATTTGGGTTTCGCTTCCCCGCAGCCCTAGCTGGGCCGCAGCGGAGGCGAGCAGCAGGGTCTTCTCTGACCCGTCATCGAGGACGGCGTAAGTGTCCAGGACTTTATTCTGGTAGCTTAGTGTCACACGCACTACTTTTAGGAGTACTCGGGCTCCACTGCTGCTGGCGGGATCGATGTACATGACGCTCGCTTTGCGGCTGGATGGTGCAGGTGAAGGGCGCCGTCTGTTACTGTCGTGAAGTATGTCCAGATGGGCTCCATCGCACTTGGTGCACCTTTTCTTTAAGCGGCATTCGGCTGCCATGTGTGAGCGCGCACAGCGAAAACAGCGCTTGTTGGACTTTATCCATTGACCTGCTTCCTCCGCGTTCAGCTTGGGGAAGGAGTCACATTGCGCTAGCCAGTGTTCTTTCTCACAGTAGGGGCACACTATCTTCCATTTCTCCGTTCTGGAGGGGGTACTGTGGCTCCTGCTGCTCGGTACTGACTCCGATTGGTGCATCACAGTCACCGATCTTCTTCCATCATTTAGTCGTCTGGTTCCTTCTCTGGAGCCAGGGGTGCTCCGTCCGAATGTATCTAGCCGTAGGCTGCTGACTTCTCTCGCCAGGAAGTCTGCTAGATCAAGGAGGTTCGGTTCGGGGCCATTCGGGTCTCTGTGGTCCCTCTGCCGCCTAAAGCGCTCCTGACGAGCGGGCGGCAGCTTCTCCAGGATCCTTTCCACATTTGAGTTGGCGTAAAGTTCATGCCTCCCCTTCTCTCTTTGCGCTCCCAACATCCCTACCAGGGACTGCACTCTGATGGACAGGTCGTCCAGTGCTCGATTGTCTATTGCTGGGGGTAAGCGGTCGATGTGTCGGATCTCCTGGATCACGTAATCCCATATGCGCCCATACCTCTGGTCCAATGCTACCAGCGCTGCTGTGTATGGGGTGGTGGAAGTCGCGTAGGCGAGCGCTATATTATGTGCGCGGGGTACCTTTAAGTGCTTCAGTAGGATGGCGTATTTGTGGCGTTCATCCAATACATCCACCAACATGGTCTCCAGACACATGCGGAGTTCTGTATACTGGGCCCGGTTCTCTTGGGTGAAGTCGGGTACCATAGGCGTGCCAATGTATGACGCTGACTGTGGATACATCGGCGAGCGTTGGGGGAGAGGCCTCCTAGGCGAGTCTCCTCCCGCTCCTTGGTATGGGCTGGTACCGGCAGTGTACCATGGCCCGCTTGTCCAGGTGCTGTTCCTCGGTGCGGGTCGTGCGTCGTGCTCACCCGGGTATAGAGTCGGGGGTCTGTAGCGCAGCTCCGCGGGAGTATAGCCTGGGCTGTACCGGGCCTCCTGGTCCGGTAGAGTACTGTGCTGTCTTCGGGCGTGGTTCTCCTCCTCTTCCTCTTCGTCTTCAGTTAGGTCATCCAGTGCTTGTAGTCTCTGGTTTAGCCTCTCCACAGGATATGCTGCTCCTTCCCGGTTGCTAGGTCTCGCTTGGACCGGTGGGGGGAGGTGGTCTGTGGGGGGTATAGACCTCGTCTGTTGGTCAAGTTCAGGGTTGTTTACTCGGCTAGGGGATGCCGCCCTGGAGGTGTGTCTAGACGAGTTCCTGGAGCCTCTGGCGGAGGGAGAGGGTGTTGTCCGTCTGATCAGCTGTTCTATTAGTTGCGACTGCTGTCTGTCGCGCGCTGCGTCCCGTTGAGCACCGGCTCGTTCTCGGGCCACATTCTCTTCCATCTGAATGCGTCTTATTTCTAGACGTATCTGCTCGTGTTCGCTTCGCTGCTGGATCTGCAGTCGGTCGCGTTCAGCAGCGGCGTTCAGGCTGATGAGGAAGGCCTGCTGTAGGGTCCTCTCTGCCTCGCTGGGAGAAGGCGGTTGTATAGGGGAGCCTTCCCTCGGGGTACTCCTTGCGGAGCCTTGGAGCTCTATCTCCACGGTGCTCTCCCCGTCTTCTTCCGTGCCGAGTTCTCTCTCGGTAGCGTTGTATTCCTCCCGGGACTCATCGGGGACTACTTCTTCAGTACTGGCGGGGTGTGAAGTCATGTCTGGTTCCCACTGGTCCCCACCGTGAACTTGGTCAGTTACATTAGAGCCCGTAGGGGCCTCTATGGTCGGGGTAGTCTGGGCGTTGGGGTTAGACATACTTTTACTTTCTAGTTTTACCGCGTTTACTGTTAGTAGAAGACTAGGTTGTTGACTGACAGCGTAAGCCTCTAAGTACTGAGGGAGCCGTCGTTCGCGCTGCGGGCGTTGGTTAGGAGGATCGTTTCGTGGAGTGTTCATCATAGGCCATTTCAATATTAATAACACTATATTAATATTACACTGATTACCCTCCGGCTCGAAGGACCAATTGTAACTGAGGGGTACAATTCCCTGACTGTATTACTAGGTATGATACTTACTACCACTACCTTTGTACTTAATATTCTGCCACCCAGTACACGGCATAAATATATTATCATGAACACTCTCACGTAGATGAAACGGATCCAACACAAATGTACGAATTAGAAACAGGTCTTTATTTCTACACAGCGATGGTGTGTAGAATAAGCACTTAATCACTTAATTACATTTATGAATTGAAATAGTATGCACTTTTATGGCAAGGAGTATTCGTCGGTATATCAATAGAGAATGTCCAATCTCTGAAGGCGCAGGTGGTAAATATACGACCTGGAATAGTTAAGGAATAACAGCAATGATACTTTAATGATTATACTAGATACACTAGAGGGGGTTAATCCGGTCGCTTGTAAGCCGACAGGAGTAGGAGGGGGGGGGGGTAGAATCCGGCTGCCTCGTCCGGCCAAGGGTATCCCAGGTGAACCCACTGTAGTGCCGTTCAATGCGCCGGCGATCCTTGGACCACAGATGAAAGCAGGTGGACTCTTTGTGGGCCGGCTCTCTCCGGTCCACGGGGGAGAGACGTGAAGCGACCTCGTCTTGCAGAGCGTCTCCTCACCTTGCGTCCTCTCCAGGGGGGGGGGTTCCAACACACGGCAGTGTCGGGGGTCTTTATCCATGGAATAATCAAAGTATCCAAAGCATAATCCGTGCCTGGGAAGGCGGGCTGTCGTCGGTAGAATAATCCGGTATACAGGTCCACTCGCTCGTCGGCTCTGGGGCTCCTCGGGTGCAGCTTCACATAGGGTCAACCACCCTGGGTAAGCAGCCAGTTCTCTGCCCGAAACGATGGGGTACTGACTACGGTAGTATTCTCACCGCACGAAGCACTATATATTAACAGACTATTATTAGCTTAATAGACTACGTCCAACTCGACGATATAGTGCCAAATATGACTATTCAAATATTAATATACACGATGTCTCAATACCGATGGTAGGCGAACTTGGCCTTACTCCCACACGTGGCGTCGCGGGGAGGCTTTACGTCTGTGACTCTATTGGAGGGTAAGAAACTGGACTGAAAAGAAAGTCCTACTTTAGTAGCGCAGTATATATACGCACTATGAACAAATAGTCCCATTAGTGGTGCGGTAGCCAAATTCCTACGCGGAACTAGGACTTGTTCGTACATGTGGAGCGGTACGTTTGAACTGGGTCTGAGGGGTATGGCAGCCTGGCACCAAGGTCTCGACCAATAGTAGAATGGAGACTATTATGGGATGTTCAGTAGGCTAGAATGGATATTCAATGCATATTGTACAAGGAATATACAAGGGATATCAGGGAATATTAGAGAATATACAAATACAATTAAATATATATATATAAATAAATATATATATTCGGTTTAATCTGGCCCTTCACAACAGTCTGCATTGCGTCCGTGCAATTGGCATATATTTAAATCAGGCAATATGACCGGAACATGTCCCCTTTCTATGTAAATGAGCCTCTAAACAGGTGATCATGGCAGCAGTAATTGTGCAGACAGGCATGACCGTGAAAGAATATCGAATATCTGAAGGACAATATCAAATCAAGCGCATGCAGCGATCCCATGCAATCGTACTCATTATCTAAATATCGTTATATAACGTTGTGGGCCTTGGCGTTATGCTCGTATATAAACAGAATCGAACTTGTTCGAGAAATATAAAGCCGCGTGCCAATAGCCTTCGCAACTCGTGATTTAGAATAAGGCTATAGCACTGACATTCCAAATTATAAATTCATTAATTAATAAGAACTCCTCTCCTTCACTATAATCTAATTATGAAATCAGATATAGGCCAGGGCTTTACAACTTAATAAAGATATTGAATACAATTAATATATATATAAATATATATATAAACGGAATTAAATATTACAATATAATTATAGCACTGTATATGTTATACATTTAATTTCGTTTCTATCCCATTTAATATATATTCAATCTCTTTATTAAGTTGTAAAGCCCTGGCCTATATCTGATTTCATAATTAGATTATAGTGAAGGAGAGGAGTTCTTATTAATTAATTATTCATACATTTTTAATTTAATAATAATAATAATAATAATTATAATTATTATTATTATTATTATTATTATTATTATTATTATTATTATTATTATTATTATTATTATTATTATTATTATTATTATTATTATTATTATTATTATTATTATTATTATTATTATATTATTATTATTATTATTATTATTATTATTATTATTATTATTATTATTATTATTATTATTATTATTATTATTATTATTATTATTATTATTATTATTATTATTATTATTATTATTATTATTATTATTATTATTATTATTATTATTATTATTAATAATAATAATAATAATAATAATAATAATAATAATAATAATAATAATAATAATAATAATAATAATAATAATAATAATAATAATAATAATAATAATAATAATAATAATAATAATAATAATAATAATAATAATAATAATAATAATAATAATAATAATAATAATAATAATAATAATAATAACTAGACAATTCCGCGCGGGGGAAATTGTGAAAGTGTGGGTGACGCCTGTGCACCGCCGGCCAACGGGGGAGAGGGTCTCTCGCGAGTCTCTATGACAAACGGTTCAAAGGATACAAAAAGGGGGCGCGGCCTAAGGATCGGGGGAGTGGTCAACATAGACCAATCAAAGAGGATATCCCTACTGAGTGCAATGACACAACCCGCAACACTATTACACTATTACACAATATTACACTATTACACACTATTACACACTATTACACACTATTACACTATTACACACTATTACACTATTACACACTATTACACTATTACACTATTACATACTATTACACTATTACACTATTACACACTATTACACTATTACACACTATTACACTATTACACTATTACACACTATTACACTATTACACACTATTACACTATTACACTATTACACACTATTATACTATTACACACTATTACACTATTACACACTATTACACTATTACACTATTACACACTATTACACTATTACACACTATTACACTATTACACTATTACACACTATTACACTATTACACTATTACACACTATTACACTATTACACTATTACACACTATTACACTATTACACTATTACACACTATTACACACTATTACACTATTACACACTATTACACTATTACACTATTACACACTATTACACTATTACACACTATTACACTATTACACACTATTACACACTATTATACTATTACACACTATTACACTATTACACACTATTACACTATTACACTATTACACTATTACACACTATTACACTATTACACACTATTACACTATTACACACTATTACACACTATTACACTATTACACACTATTACACACTATTACACTATTACACACTATTACACTATTACACACTATTACACTATTACACTATTACACTATTACACACTATTACACTATTACACTATTACACACTATTACACTATTACACACTATTACACACTATTACACTATTACACTATTACACACTATTACACTATTACACTATTACACACTATTACACTATTACACTATTACACACTATTACACACTATTACACTATTACACACTATTACACACTATTACACTATTACACACTATTACACTATTACACTATTACACACTATTACACACTATTACACTATTACACTATTACACACTATTACACTATTACACACTATTACACTATTACACACTATTACACTATTACACACTATTACACTATTACAAACTATTACACTATTACACACTATTACACTATTACACACTATTACACTATTACACTATTACACACTATTACACTATTACACTATTACACACTATTACACTATTACACACTATTACACTATTACACACTATTACACACTATTACACACTATTACACACTATTACACACTATTACACTATTACACACTATTACACACTATTACACACTATTACACACTACACACTATTACACTATTACACACTATTACACTATTACACACTATTACACTATTACACACTATTACACTATTACACTATTACACACTATTACACACTATTACACACTATTACACTATTACACACTATTACACACTATTACACTATTACACTATTACACACTATTACACTATTACACACTATTACACACTATTACACTAGTACACTAGTACACTATTACACACTATTACACTATTACACTATTACACACTATTACACTATTACACACTATTACACTATTACACACTATTACACTATTACACACTATTACACTATTACACTATTACACACTATTACACTATTACACACTATTACACACTATTACACTATTACACACTATTACACTATTACACTATTACACACTATTACACTATTACACACTATTACACTATTACACACTATTACACTATTACACACTATTACACACTATTACACACTATTACACACTATTACACACTATTACACTATTACACACTATTACACTATTACACTATTACACACTATTACACTATTACACTATTACACACTATTACACTATTACACACTATTACACTATTACACACTATTACACACTATTACACACTATTACACACTATTACACACTATTACACTATTACACTATTACACTATTACACACTATTACACACTATTACACTATTACACTATTACACGCTATTACACTATTACACTATTACACTATTACACACTATTACACTATTACACAATATTACACTATTACACTATTACACACTATTACACTATTACACACTATTACACTATTACACACTATTACACACTATTACACACTATTACACTATTACACACTATTACACTATTACACTATTACACACTATTACACACTATTACACTATTACACTATTACACACTATTACACACTATTACACACTATTACACACTATTACACTATTACACACTATTACACTATTACACTATTTCACACTATTACACTATTACACTATTACACACTATTACACTATTACACACTATTACACTATTACACACTATTACACTATTACACACTATTACACACTATTACACTATTACACTATTACACACTATTACACTATTACACAATATTACACTATTACACTATTACACACTATTACACACTATTACACTATTACACTATTACACTATTACACAATTACACTATTACACACTATTACACTATTACACAATATTACACTATTACACACTATTACACTATTACACACTATTACACTATTACACTATTACACACTATTACACTATTACACACTATTACAATATTACACACTATTACACTATTACACTATTACACACTATTACACTATTACACACTATTACACTATTACACACTATTACACACTATTATACTATTACACACTATTACACTATTACACACTATTACACTATTACACTATTACACTATTACACACTATTACACTATTACACACTATTACACTATTACACACTATTACACACTATTACACTATTACACACTATTACACACTATTACACTATTACACACTATTACACTATTACACACTATTACACTATTACACTATTACACTATTACACACTATTACACTATTACACTATTACACACTATTACACTATTACACACTATTACACACTATTACACTATTACACTATTACACACTATTACACTATTACACTATTACACACTATTACACTATTACACTATTACACACTATTACACACTATTACACTATTACACACTATTACACACTATTACACTATTACACACTATTACACTATTACACTATTACACACTATTACACACTATTACACTATTACACTATTACACACTATTACACTATTACACACTATTACACTATTACACACTATTACACTATTACACACTATTACACTATTACAAACTATTACACTATTACACACTATTACACTATTACACACTATTACACTATTACACTATTACACACTATTACACTATTACACTATTACACACTATTACACTATTACACACTATTACACTATTACACACTATTACACACTATTACACACTATTACACACTATTACACTATTACACACTATTACACACTATTACACACTATTACACACTACACACTATTACACTATTACACACTATTACACTATTACACACTATTACACTATTACACACTATTACACTATTACACTATTACACACTATTACACACTATTACACACTATTACACTATTACACACTATTACACACTATTACACTATTACACTATTACACACTATTACACTATTACACACTATTACACACTATTACACTAGTACACTAGTACACTAGTACACTATTACACACTATTACACTATTACACTATTACACACTATTACACTATTACACACTATTACACTATTACACACTATTACACTATTACACACTATTACACTATTACACTATTACACACTATTACACTATTACACACTATTACACACTATTACACTATTACACACTATTACACTATTACACTATTACACACTATTACACTATTACACACTATTACACTATTACACACTATTACACTATTACACACTATTACACACTATTACACACTATTACACACTATTACACACTATTACACTATTACACACTATTACACTATTACACTATTACACACTATTACACTATTACACTATTACACTATTACACACTATTACACTATTACACACTATTACACACTATTACACACTATTACACACTATTACACTATTACACTATTACACTATTACACACTATTACACACTATTACACTATTACACTATTACACGCTATTACACTATTACACTATTACACTATTACACTATTACACAATATTACACTATTACACTATTACACACTATTACACTATTACACACTATTACACTATTACACACTATTACACACTATTACACACTATTACACTATTACACACTATTACACTATTACACTATTACACACTATTACACACTATTACACTATTACACTATTACACACTATTACACACTATTACACACTATTACACACTATTACACTATTACACACTATTACACTATTACACACTATTACACTATTACACACTATTACACTATTACACTATTACACACTATTACACACTATTACACACTATTACACTATTACACACTATTACACACTATTACACTATTACACTATTACACACTATTACACTATTACACACTATTACACACTATTACACTAGTACACTAGTACACTATTACACACTATTACACTATTACACTATTACACACTATTACACTATTACACACTATTACACTATTACACACTATTACACTATTACACACTATTACACTATTACACTATTACACACTATTACACTATTACACACTATTACACACTATTACACTATTACACACTATTACACTATTACACTATTACACACTATTACACTATTACACACTATTACACTATTACACACTATTACACTATTACACACTATTACACACTATTACACACTATTACACACTATTACACACTATTACACTATTACACACTATTACACTATTACACTATTACACACTATTACACTATTACACTATTACACACTATTACACTATTACACACTATTACACTATTACACACTATTACACACTATTACACACTATTACACACTATTACACACTATTACACTATTACACTATTACACTATTACACACTATTACACACTATTACACTATTACACTATTACACGCTATTACACTATTACACTATTACACTATTACACACTATTACACTATTACACAATATTACACTATTACACTATTACACACTATTACACTATTACACACTATTACACTATTACACACTATTACACACTATTACACACTATTACACTATTACACACTATTACACTATTACACTATTACACACTATTACACACTATTACACTATTACACTATTACACACTATTACACACTATTACACACTATTACACACTATTACACTATTACACACTATTACACTATTACACTATTTCACACTATTACACTATTACACTATTACACACTATTACACTATTACACACTATTACACTATTACACACTATTACACTATTACACACTATTACACACTATTACACTATTACACTATTACACACTATTACACTATTACACAATATTACACTATTACACTATTACACACTATTACACACTATTACACTATTACACTATTACACTATTACACAATTACACTATTACACACTATTACACTATTACACAATATTACACTATTACACACTATTACACTATTACACACTATTACACTATTACACTATTACACACTATTACACTATTACACACTATTACAATATTACACACTATTACACTATTACACTATTACACACTATTACACTATTACACACTATTACACTATTACACACTATTACACACTATTATACTATTACACACTATTACACTATTACACACTATTACACTATTACACTATTACACTATTACACACTATTACACTATTACACACTATTACACTATTACACACTATTACACTATTACACACTATTACACACTATTACACTATTACACACTATTACACTATTACACACTATTACACTATTACACTATTACACTATTACACACTATTACACTATTACACTATTACACACTATTACACTATTACACACTATTACACACTATTACACTATTACACTATTACACACTATTACACTATTACACTATTACACACTATTACACTATTACACTATTACACACTATTACACACTATTACACTATTACACACTATTACACACTATTACACTATTACACACTATTACACTATTACACTATTACACACTATTACACACTATTACACTATTACACTATTACACACTATTACACTATTACACACTATTACACTATTACACACTATTACACTATTACACACTATTACACTATTACAAACTATTACACTATTACACACTATTACACTATTACACACTATTACACTATTACACTATTACACACTATTACACTATTACACTATTACACACTATTACACTATTACACACTATTACACTATTACACACTATTACACACTATTACACACTATTACACACTATTACACTATTACACACTATTACACACTATTACACACTATTACACACTACACACTATTACACTATTACACACTATTACACTATTACACACTATTACACTATTACACACTATTACACTATTACACTATTACACACTATTACACACTATTACACACTATTACACTATTACACACTATTACACACTATTACACTATTACACTATTACACACTATTACACTATTACACACTATTACACACTATTACACTAGTACACTAGTACACTAGTACACTATTACACACTATTACACTATTACACTATTACACACTATTACACTATTACACACTATTACACTATTACACACTATTACACTATTACACACTATTACACTATTACACTATTACACACTATTACACTATTACACACTATTACACACTATTACACTATTACACACTATTACACTATTACACTATTACACACTATTACACTATTACACACTATTACACTATTACACACTATTACACTATTACACACTATTACACACTATTACACACTATTACACACTATTACACACTATTACACTATTACACACTATTACACTATTACACTATTACACACTATTACACTATTACACTATTACACTATTACACACTATTACACTATTACACACTATTACACACTATTACACACTATTACACACTATTACACACTATTACACTATTACACTATTACACTATTACACACTATTACACACTATTACACTATTACACTATTACACGCTATTACACTATTACACTATTACACTATTACACTATTACACAATATTACACTATTACACTATTACACACTATTACACTATTACACACTATTACACTATTACACACTATTACACACTATTACACACTATTACACTATTACACACTATTACACTATTACACTATTACACACTATTACACACTATTACACTATTACACACTATTACACACTATTACACACTATTACACACTATTACACTATTACACACTATTACACTATTACACTATTTCACACTATTACACTATTACACTATTACACACTATTACACTATTACACACTATTACACTATTACACACTATTACACTATTACACACTATTACACACTATTACACTATTACACTATTACACACTATTACACTATTACACAATATTACACTATTACACTATTACACACTATTACACACTATTACACTATTACACTATTACACTATTACACAATTACACTATTACACACTATTACACTATTACACTATTACACACTATTACACTATTACACCGAGTACAATGACACAACCCACAAGACAGAGGGCGCTGTCAGCAATTCAGTACTGCAACACAGTGATGGCCAATGATGGGTTAAGTGGATGATGTCATTGGCAGCTCAGCCACGAGCCACACAGCTGAACCAATCATGAGTGAGCCATGAGCCACACAGGTGAAGCAATCACTATGACTTGCATATTTTCTATCCAATGCATTTCTATGGAGGCAGATGCATGACTGCATTGTCACGTTGATTAAAAGAAAACTATAAGAGATGAAGCGTTGTGACGCGCACATGAGCACTACAACGAGTAGGCGAAGGGTTGTGCGCGATATTGTGGCATTCGTGCGATATTGTGGCACTCCTTCGGCGATCGGAACAGAAGGCTAAAAAATAGTGTGAAAAATGTGATTTCTAGAGGGCGATTGCATGGCGGTCAATGGGGAGGAGAACCTTCAAACAAATGGTCGTCAGTTGAGATAGAAATGTCCAATTCCATTTATTTTTCTTTTGTGAGCGGGATGACAGCCGTGTCATCGTTTTGATGTGTTTGTTTTATTTCTACGTCCAAAATTGAGATCACACTCGCAATTCACCCAAGGTAGGGGGAAAAAGATTATTTCAGCTGCTACACTCTAAAATGCAATGCATTCCCAATGGGACCGAAATTTTACCGTTTAAAGTCGATTCGTAGCCAGACGGTGCGGTGAAACTTTTACGGGTTCGAGACCGGTGTTGCCATAGGCAAGCCGCTCGTTTTGATACCTTTCACGTGTATGGGGCGCGAACGCTTACGTGTTGCAAAGTGTTTGCAAAATCTGAGAATATAGATAATAAGTATATACTAGACAATTCCGCGCGGGGGAAATTGTGAAAGTGTGGGTGACGCCTGTGCACCGCCGGCCAACAGGGGAGAGGGTCTCTCGCGAGTCTCTATGACAAACGGTTCAAAGGATACAAAAAGGGGGCGCGGCTTAAGGATCGGGGGAGTGGTCAACATAGACCAATCAAAGAGGATATCCCTACTGAGTGCAATGACACAACCCGCAACACTATTACACTATTACACAATATTACACTATTACACACTATTACACACTATTACACTATTACACTATTACACACTATTACACTATTACACTATTACACACTATTACACTATTACACTATTACACGCTATTACACTATTACACTATTACACTATTACACACTATTACACTATTACACTATTACACACTATTACACTATTACACACTATTACACACTATTACACTATTACACTATTACACTATTACACGCTATTACACTATTACACTATTACACTATTACACACTATTACACACTATTACACTATTACACTATTACACACTATTACACTATTACACTATTACACACTATTACACTATTACACTATTACACGCTATTACACTATTACACTATTACACTATTACACACTATTACACTATTACACACTATTACACTATTACACACTATTACACTATTACACTATTACACGCTATTACACTATTACACTATTACACTATTACACACTATTACACACTATTACACTATTGCACTATTACACACTATTACACTATTACACACTATTACACTATTACACTATTACACACTATTACACTATTACGCTATTACACTATTACACACTATTACACTATTACACTATTACACACTATTACACTATTACACACTATTACACTATTACACACTATTACATTATTACACTATTACACACTATTACACTATTACACTATTACACACTATTACACTATTACACTATTACACACTATTACACTATTACACTATTACACACTATTACACTATTACACTATTACACTATTACACACTATTACACTATTACACACTATTACACTATTACACACTATTACACTATTACACACTATTACACTATTACACTATTACACACTATTACACTATTACACACTATTACACTATTACACACTATTACACTATTACACTATTACACACTATTACACTATTACACACTATTACACTATTACACACTATTACACTATTACACACTATTACACTATTACACTATTACACACTATTACACTATTACACACTATTACACTATTACACACTATTACACTATTACACTATTACACACTATTACACTATTACACTATTACACAATATTACACTATTACACACTATTACACTATTACACTATTACACACTATTAAACTATTACACACTATTACACTATTACACACTATTACACTATTACACACTATTACACTATTACACTATTACACTATTACACTATTACACACTATTACACTATTACACTATTACACACTATTACACTATTACACACTATTACACTATTACACGCTATTACACTATTACACGCTATTACACTATTACACTATTACACTATTACACAATATTACACTATTACACACTATTACACTATTACACTATTACACACTATTACACTATTACACACTATTACACTATTACACTATTACACACTATTACACTATTACACTATTACACACTATTACACACTATTACACTATTACACTATTACACTATTACACACTATTACACTATTACACTATTACACACTATTACACACTATTACACTATTACACTATTACACACTATTACACTATTACACACTATTACACTATTACACACTATTACACTATTACACTATTACACACTATTACACACTATTACACTATTACACACTATTACACTATTACACTATTACACACTATTACACTATTACACACTATTACACTATTACACTATTACACACTATTACACACTATTACACTATTACACTATTACACACTATTACACTATTACACACTATTACACTATTAAACTATTACACGCTATTACACTATTACACACTATTACACTATTACACACTATTACACACTATTACACTATTACACACTATTACACTATTACACACTATTACACTATTACACACTATTACACTATTACACTATTACACAATATTACACTATTACACACTATTACACTATTACACTATTACACACTATTACACACTATTACACTATTACACACTATTACACACTATTACACTATTACACACTATTACACTATTACACTATTACACAATATTACACTATTACACACTATTACACTATTACACTATTACACTATTACACACTATTACACTATTACACTATTACACACTATTACACTATTACACACTATTACACTATTACACTATTACACACTATTACACTATTACACACTATTATACACTATTACACTATTACACACTATTACACTATTACACTATTACACACTATTACACTATTACACTATTACACAATATTACACTATTACACACTATTACACTATTACACTATTACACACTATTACACTATTACACACTATTACACTATTACACACTATTACACTATTACACTATTACACACTATTACACTATTACACTATTACACACTATTACACTATTACACACTATTACACTATTACACTATTACACACTATTACACTATTACACCGAGTACAATGGCACAATCCGCAAGTCTCTACGACAAACGGTTCAAGAGATACACTGAGGGGGTGTGGCCTAAGGGGGCGTGGTCTAAGGATCGGGGGAGTGGTCAACATCGACCAATGAAAGGTGGTCAACATCGACCAATGGCACAATCCGCAAGTCTCTACGACAAACGGTTCAAGAGATACACTGAGGGGGTGTGGCCTAAGGGGGCGTGGTCTAAGGATCGGGGGAGTGGTCAACATCGACCAATGAAAGGTGGTCAACATGGACCAATGAAAAATGAAAGAGCATATCCCTACTGAGTACAATGACACAACCCACAAGACAGAGGGCGCTGTCCATCAATTCAGTAGTGCAACACAGTGATGGCCAATGATGGGTTAAGTGGATGATGTCATTGGCAGGTCAGCTCAGCCATGAGCCCTGAGCCTCACAGCTGTTAAGCCTGAACCAATCAGCCATGAGCACAATGACTTGCATATTCTGAAATTTCTTTACATGACTGCATTGTCACGTTGATTAAAAGAAAACTATAAGAGATGAAGCGTTGAGACTCGCACAAGAGCACTACAACGAGTAGGCGGAGGGTTGTGCGCGAGATTGTGGCATTCGTGCGATATTGTGGCACTCCTTCGGCGATCGGAACAGAAGGCTAAAAAAAAATTGATTTCTAGAGGGCGATTGCATGGCGGTCAATGGGGAGGAGAACCTTCAAACAAATGGTCGTCAGTTGAGATAGAAATGTCCAATTCCATTTATTTTTCTTTTGTGAGCGGGATGACAGCCGTGTCATCGTTTTGATGTGTTTGTTTTATTTCTACGTCCAAAATTGAGATCACACTCGCAATTCACCCAAGGTAGGGGGAAAAAGATTATTTCAGCTGCTACACTCTAAAATGCAATGCATTCCCAATGGGACCGATATTTTACCGTTTAAAGTCGATTCGTAGCCAGACGGTGCGGTGAAACTTTACGAGTTCGGAGACCGGTGTTGCCATAGGCAAGCCGCTCGTTTTGATACCTTTCACGTGTATGGGGCGCGAACGCTTACGTGTTGCAAAGTGTTTGCAAAGTATAGAATATAGATAATAAGTATATACTAGACAATTCCGCACGGGGGAAATTGTGAAAGTGTGGGTGACGCCTGTGCACCGCCGGCCAACGGGGGAGAGGGTCTCTCGCGAGTCTCTATGACAAACGGTTCAAAGGATACAAAAAGGGGGCGTGGCCTAAGGATCGGGGGAGTGGTCAACATAGACCAATCAAAGAGGATATCCCTACTGAGTGCAATGACACAACCCGCAACACTATTACACTATTACACAATATTACACTATTACACACTATTACACACTATTACACTATTACACTATTACACACTATTACACTATTACACAATATTACACTATTACACACTATTACACTATTACACACTATTACACTATTACACACTATTACACTATTACACACTATTACACTATTACACACTATTACACTATTACACACTATTACACACTATTACACTATTACACACTATTACACTATTACACACTATTACACTATTACACTATTACACACTATTACACACTATTACACACTATTACACTATTACACTATTACACTATTACACACTATTACACTATTACACACTATTACACTATTACACACTATTACACTATTACACACTATTACACTATTACACTATTACACACTATTACACTATTACACACTATTACACTATTACACACTATTACACTATTACACACTATTACACTATTGCACTATTACACACTATTACACTATTACACACTATTACACTATTACACACTATTACACTATTACACTATTACACTATTACACACTATTACACTATTACACTATTACACACTATTACACTATTACACTATTACACACTATTACACTATTACACTATTACACACTATTACACTATTACACTATTGCACACTATTACACTATAACACACTATTACACTATTACACTATTACACACTATTACACACTATTACACTATGACACACTATTACACTATTACACACTATTACACTATTACACTATTACACACTATTACACTATTACACACTATTACACTATTACACTATTACACACTATTACACTATTACACTATTACACACTATTACACTATTACACACTATTACACTATTACACTATTACACTATTACACACTATTACACTATTACACTATTACACACTATTACACTATTACACTATTACACACTATTACACTATTACACACTATTACACTATTACACTATTACACACTATTACACTATTACACTATTACACTATTACACACTATTACACTATTACACACTATTACACTATTACACTATTACACACTATTACACACTATTACACTATTACACTATTACACTATTACACACTATTACACTATTACACTATTACACACTATTACACTATTACACACTATTACACTATTACACTATTACACTATTACACACTATTACACTATTACACACTATTACACTATTACACTATTACACACTATTACACTATTACACACTATTACACTATTACACTATTACACTATTACACACTATTACACTATTACACTATTACACACTATTACACTATTACACACTATTACACTATTACACACTATTACACTATTACACACTATTACACTATTACACTATTACACACTATTACACTATTACACACTATTACACTATTACACACTATTACACTATTACACACTATTACACTATTGCACTATTACACACTATTACACTATTACACACTATTACACTATTACACACTATTACACTATTACACTATTACACTATTACACACTATTACACTATTACACTATTACACTATTACACTATTACACACTATTACACTATTACACTATTACACACTATTACACTATTACACACTATTACACTATTACACTATTGCACACTATTACACTATTACACACTATTACACTATTACACTATTACACACTATTACACACTATTACACTATTACACACTATTACACTATTACACACTATTACACTATTACACTATTACACACTATTACACTATTACACACTATTACACTATTACACTATTACACACTATTACACTATTACACACTATTACACTATTACACACTATTACACTATTACACACTATTACACTATTACACTATTACACTATTACACACTATTACACTATTACACACTATTACACACTATTACACTATTACACTATTACACACTATTACACACTATTACACACTATTACACACTATTACACTATTACACTATTACACACTATTACACTATTACACTATTACACACTATTACACTATTACACACTATTACACTATTACACTATTACACTATTACACACTATTACACTATTACACTATTACACACTATTACACTATTACACACTATTACACTATTACACACTATTACACTATTACACACTATTACACTATTACACTATTACACTATTACACACTATTACACTATTACACTATTACACACTATTACACTATTACACACTATTACACTATTACACACTATTACACTATTACACTATTACACAATATTACACTATTACACACTATTACACTATTACACTATTACACACTATTACACACTATTACACTATTACACTATTACACACTATTACACTATTACACACTATTACACTATTACACTATTACACACTATTACACTATTACACACTATTACACTATTACACCGAGTACAATGGCACAATCCGCAAGTCTCTACGACAAACGGTTCAAGAGATACACTGAGGGGGTGTGGCCTAAGGGGGCGTGGTCTAAGGATCGGGGGAGTGGTCAACATCGACCAATGAAAGGTGGTCAACATCGACTAATGGCACAATCCGCAAGTCTCTACGACAAACGGTTCAAGAGATACACTGAGGGGGTGTGGCCTAAGGGGGCGTGGTCTAAGGATCGGGGGAGTGGTCAACATCGACCAATGAAAGGGGGTCAACATGGACCAATGAAAAATGAAAGAGGATAACCCTACTGAGTACAATGACACAACCCACAAGACAGAGGGCGCTGTCAGCAATTCAGTACTGCAACACAGTGATGGCCAATGATGGGTTAAGTGGATGATGTCATTGGCAGCTCAGCCACGAGCCACACAGCTGAACCAATCATGAGTGAGCCATGAGCCACACAGGTGAAGCAATCACTATGACTTGCATATTTTCTATCCAATGCATTTTATGGAGGCAGATGCATGACTGCATTGTCACATTGATTAAAAGAAAACTATAAGAGATGAAGCGTTGTGACGCGCACATGAGCACTACAACGAGTAGGCGAAGGGTTGTGCGCGATATTGTGGCATTCGTGCGATATTGTGGCACTCCTTCGGCGATCGGAACAGAAGGCTAAAAAATAGTGTGAAAAATGTGATTTCTAGAGTGCGATTGCATGGCGGTCAATGGGGAGGAGAACCTTCAAACAAATGGTCGTCAGTTGAGATAGAAATGTCCAATTCCATTTATTTTTCTTTTGTGAGCGGGATGACAGCCGTGTCATCGTTTTGATGTGTTTGTTTTATTTCTACGTCCAAAATTGAGATCACACTCGCAATTCACCCAAGGTAGGGGGAAAAAGATTATTTCAGCTGCTACACTCTAAAATGCAATGCATTCCCAATGGGACCGATATTTTACCGTTTAAAGTCGATTCGTAGCCAGACGGTGGGGTGAAACTTTACGAGTTCGGAGACCGGTGTTGCCATAGGCAAGCCGCTCGTTTTGATACCTTTCACGTGTATGGGGCGCGAACGCTTACGTGTTGCAAAGTGTTTGCAAAATCTGAGAATATAGATAATAAGTATATACTAGACAATTCCGCGCGGGGGAAATTGTGAAAGTGTGGGTGACGCCTGTGCACCGCCGGCCAATGGGGGAGAGGGTCTCTCGCGAGTCTCTATGACAAACGCTTCAAAGGATACAAAAAGGGGGCGCGGCCTAAGGATCAGGGGAGTGGTCAACATAGACCAATCAAAGAGGATATCCCTACTGAGTGCAATGACACAACCCGCAACACTATTACACTATTACACACTATTACACTATTACACTATTACACACTATTACACACTATTACACACTATTACACTATTACACACTATTACACTATTACACACTATTACACTATCACACACTATTACACTATTACACACTATTACACTATTACACACTATTACACACTATTACACACTATTACACTATTACACACTATTACACTATTACACGCTATTACACTATTACACTATTACACTATTACACACTATTACACACTATTACACTATTACACACTATTACACTATTACACACTATTACACTATTACACTATTACACACTATTACACTATTACACTATTACGCTATTACACTATTACACACTATTACACTATTACACTATTACACACTATTACACTATTACACACTATTACACTATTACACACTAGTACACTATTACACTATTACACACTATTACACACTATTACACTATTACACACTAATACACTATTACACTATTACACAATATTACACTATTACACACTATTACACTATTACACTATTACACACTATTACACACTATTACACTATTACACTATTACACACTATTACACACTATTACACTATTACACTATTACACACTATTACACTATTACACACTATTACACACTATTACACACTATTACACAATATTACACTATTACACACTATTACACACTATTACACACTATTACACACTATTACACAATATTACACTATTACACACTATTACACACTATTACACTATTACACTATTACACACTATTACACTATTACACACTATTACACTATTACACACTATTACACTATTACACTATTACACACTATTACACTATTACACTATTACACACTATTACACTATTACACACTATTACACTATTACACACTATTACACACTATTACACTATTACACTATTACACACTATTACACTATTACACTATTACACACTATTACACTATTACACTATTACACACTATTACACTATTACACACTATTACACTATTACACACTATTACACTATTACACACTATTACACTATTACACTATTACACACTATTACACTATTACACACTATTACACTATTACACACTATTACACTATTACACTATTACACACTATTACACTATTACACTATTACACTATTACACACTATTACACTATTACACTATTACACAATTACACAATTACACTATTACACAATTACACTATTACACTATTACACTATTACACACTATTACACTATTACACACTATTACACTATTACACTATTACACTATTACACACTATTACACTATTACACACTATTACACACTATTACACTATTACACACTATTACACTATTACACACTATTACACACTATTACACTATTACACACTATTACACTATTACACACTATTACACTATTACACTATTACACACTATTACACTATTACACACTATTACACTATTACACTATTACACACTATTACACTATTACACTATTACACACTATTACACTATTACACACTATTACACACTATTACACTATTACACACTATTACACTATTACACACTATTACACTATTACACTATTACACTATTACACACTATTACACTATTACACACTATTACACTATTACACTATTACACACTATTACACTATTACACACTATTACACTATTACACACAATTACACTATTACACTATTACACACTATTACACTATTACACTATTACACACTATTACACTATTACACTATTACACTATTACACACTATTACACTATTACACACTATTACACTATTACACACTATTACACTATTACACTATTACACACTATTACACACTATTACACACTATTACACTATTACACACTATTACACTATTACACACTATTACACTATCACACACTATTACACTATTACACACTATTACACTATTACACACTATTACACACTATTACACACTATTACACACTATTACACACTATTACACTATTACACACTATTACACTATTACACTATTACACGCTATTACACTATTACACTATTACACTATTACACACTATTACACACTATTACACTATTACACACTATTACACTATTACACACTATTACACTATTACACTATTACACACTATTACACTATTACACTATTACGCTATTACACTATTACACACTATTACACTATTACACTATTACACACTATTACACTATTACACTATTACACACTATTACACTATTACACACTATTACACACTATTACACTATTACACACTATTACACTATTACACACTATTACACTATTACACACTATTACACTATTACACTATTACACACTATTACACTATTACACACTATTACACTATTACACTATTACACACTATTACACTATTACACTATTACACACTATTACACTATTACACTATTACACACTATTACACACTATTACACTATTACACACTATTACACTATTACACACTATTACACACTATTACACTATTACACACTATTACACTATTACACTATTACACAATATTACACTATTACACACTATTACACTATTACACACTATTACACTATTACACACTATTACACTATTACACACTATTACACTATTACACACTATTACACACTATTACACTATTACACACTATTACACACTATTACACTATTACACACTATTACACACTATTACACTATTACACACTATTACACTATTACACTATTACACAATATTACACTATTACACACTATTACACTATTACACTATTACACTATTACACACTATTACACTATTACACTATTACACACTATTACACTATTACACACTATTACACTATTACACACTATTACACACTATTACACTATTACACTATTACACACTATTACACTATTACACACTATTATACACTATTACACTATTACACACTATTACACTATTACACTATTACACACTATTACACTATTACACTATTACACAATATTACACTATTACACACTATTACACTATTACACACTATTACACTATTACACACTATTACACTATTACACTATTACACACTATTACACTATTACACACTATTACACTATTACACTATTACACACTATTACACTATTACACACTATTACACTATTACACTATTACACACTATTACACTATTAAACCGAGTACAATGGCACAATCCGCAAGTCTCTACGACAAACGGTTCAAGAGATACACTGAGGGGGTGTGGCCTAAGGGGGCGTGGTCTAAGGATCGGGGGAGTGGTCAACATCGACCAATGAAAGGTGGTCAAGATCGACCAATGGCACAATCCGCAAGTCTCTACGACAAACGGTTCAAGAGATACACTGAGGGGGTGTGGCCTAAGGGGGCGTGGTCTAAGGATCGGGGGAGTGGTCAACATCGACCAATGAAAGGTGGTCAACATGGACCAATGAAAAATGAAAGAGGATATCCCTACTGAGTACAATGACACAACCCACAAGACAGAGGGCGCTGTCAGCAATTCAGTACTGCAACACAGTGATGGCCAATGATGGGTTAAGTGGATGATGTCATTGGCAGCTCAGCCACGAGCCACACAGCTGAACCAATCATGAGTGAGCCATGAGCCACACAGGTGAAGCAATCACTATGACTTGCATATTTTCTATCCAATGGATTTCTATGGAGGCAGATGCATGACTGCATTGTCACATTGATTAAAAGAAAACTATAAGAGATGAAGCGTTGTGACGCGCACATGAGCACTACAACGAGTAGGCGAAGGGTTGTGCGCGATATTGTGACATTCGTGCGATATTGTGGCACTCGTTCGGCGATCGGAACAGAAGGCTAAAAAATAGTGTGAAAAACGTGATTTCTAGAGGGCGATTGCATGGCGGTCAATGGGGAGGAGAACCTTCAAACAAATGGTCGTCAGTTGAGATAGAAATGTCCAATTCCATTTATTTTTCTTTTGTGAGCGGGTTGACAGCCGTGTCATCGTTTTGATGTGTTTGTTTTATTTCTACGTCCAAAATTGAGATCACACTCGCAATTCACCCAAGGTAGGGGGAAAAAGATTATTTCAGCTGCTACACTCTAAAATGCAATGCATTCCCAATGGGACCGATATTTTACCGTTTAAAGTCGATTCGTAGCCAGACGGTGCGGTGAAACTTTACGAGTTCGGAGACCGGTGTTGCCATAGGCAAGCCGCTCGTTTTGATACCTTTCACGTGTATGGGGCGCGAACGCTTACGTGTTGCAAAGTGTTTGCAAAATCGGTGGAATAAATAAATAAATAATAAAAAGAGTATGGATATGTATAGTGTGGGTGGCAACCTGGCTTCGCCAGGTCACCCACACTAACTAGACAATTCCGCGCGGGGGAAATTGTGAAAGTGTGGGTGACGCCTGTGCACCGCCGGCCAACGGGGGAGAGTGTCTCTCGCGAGTCTCTATGACAAACGGTTCAAAGGATACAAAAAGGGGGCGTGGCCTAAGGATCGGGGGAGTGGTCAACATAGACCAATCAAAGAGGATATCCCTACTGAGTGCAATGACACAACCCGCAACACTATTACACTATTACACAATATTACACTATTACACACTATTACACTATTACACACTATTACACTATTACACACTATTACACACTATTACACTATTACACTATTACACACTATTACACTATTACACACTATTACACTATTACACACTATTACACATTATTACACTATTACACTATTACACACTATTACACTATTACACTATACACTATTACACTATTACACTATTACACACTATTACCCACTATTACACACTATTACACTATTACACACTATTACACTATTACAGCACTACTATACACTATTACACACTATTTACACATATTACACACTATTACTACACTATTACACCTATTACACTATTACACACTATTACACTATTACACACTATTACACACTATTACACACTATTACACTATTACACACTATTACACTATTACACACTATTACACTATTACACACTATTACACACTATTACACTATTACACACTATTACACACTATTACACACTATTACACACTATTACACTATTACCACTATTACACTATTACACTATTACACACTATTACACTATTACACACTATTACACACTATTACACTATTACACCTATTACACTATTACACACTATTACACTATTACACACTATTACACTATACACACTATTACACACTATACACACTATTACACTATTACACACTATTACACTATTACACACTATTACACTATTACACACTATTACACACTATTACACTATTACACACTATTACACACTATTACACTATTACACACTATTACACTATTACACACTATTACACACTATTACACTATTACACACTATTACACTATTACACACTATTAACACTATTACACTATTACACACTATTACACACTAGTACACTATTACACACTATTACACTATTAACACTATTACACTATTACACTATTACACACTATTACACTAACACTATTACACTATTACACACTATTACACTATTACACTATTACACTATTACACACTATTACACTATTACACACTATACACTATTACACACTATTACACACTATTACACTATTACACACTATTACACTATTACACACTATTACACTATTACACTATTACACACTATTGCACTATTACACTATTACACTATTACACACTATTACACTATTACACACTATTACACTATTACACTATTACACACTATTACACTATTACACTATTACACACTATTACACACTATTACACTATTACACTATTACACACTATTACACTATTGCACACTATTACACTATTACACACTATTACACTATTACACTATTACACACTATTACACACTATTACACTATTACACACTATTACACTATTACACACTATTACACTATTACACTATTACACACTATTACACACTATTACACTATTACACACTATTACACTATTACACACTATTACACTATTACACTATTACACACTATTACACTATTACACACTATTACACTATTACACACTATTACACTATTACACTATTACACTATTACACTATTACACTATTACACTATTACACACTACTTACACTATTACACACTATTACACTATTACACTTTACTCTATTACACACTATTACACTATTACACACTATTTACACTATTACACTATTACACTATTACACACTATTACACTATTACACACTATTACACTATTACACACTATTACACTATTACACACTATTACACTATTACACTATTACACACTATTACACTATTACACACTATTACACTATTACACTATTACACACTTTACACTAGTACACTCTATACACTATTACACTATTACACACTATTACACTATTACACACTATTACACTATTACACTATTACACTATTACACTATTACACACTATTACACTATTACACACTATTACACTATTACACTATTCACTATTACACTATTACACTATTATCACTATTACACTATTACACTATTACACACTATTAACTATTACACTATTACACACTATTACACTATACACACTATTACACTATTACACACTTACACTATTACACACTATTACACTATTACACTATTACACACTATACACTATTACACACTATTACACTATTACGACACTATTACACTATTACACTATTACACACTATTACACACTATTACACTATTACACACTATTACACCTATTACACCTATTACACACTATTACACTATTACACACTATTACACTATTACACTATTACACACTATTACACTATTACACTTATTACACTATTACACTATTACACACTATTACACTATTACACACTATTACACTATTACACGACTATTACACTATTACACTATTACACACTATTACACACTATTACACTATTACACACTATTACACTATTACACTATTACACTATTACACTATTACACACTATTACACTATTACACACTATTACACTATTACACACTATTACACTATTACACTATTACACTATTACACTATTACACACTATTACACTATTACACACTATTACACTATTACACTATTACACACTATTACACTATTACACTATTACACAATATTACACATTACACACTATTACACACTATTACACTATTACACTATTACACACTATTACACTATTACACTATTACACTATTACACACTATTACACTATTACACTATTACACTATTACACTATTACACGCTATTACACTATTACACATATTACACTATTACACACTATTACACTATTAGCACACTATTACACACTATTACACTACTATTACACTATTACACTATTACACTATTACACTATACTATTACACTATTACACGCTATTACACTATTACACTATTACACTATTACACTATTACACTATTACACACTATTACACTATTACACTATTACACTATTACACTATTACACACTATTACACTATTACACCTATTACACTTACACTATTACACTATTACTAGTACACTATTACACTATTACACTATTACACTATTACACACTATTACACTATTACACTATTACACACTATTACACTATTACACACTATTACACTATTACACTATTACACACTATTACACTATTACACTTACTATTACACATACTATTACACTATTACACTATTACACACTATTACACTATTACACTATTACACACTATTACACTATTACACTATTACACACTATTACACACTATTACACTATTACACTATTACACTATTACACACTATTACACTATTACACACTATTACACTATTACACTATTACACACTATTACACACTATTACACTATTACACACTATTACACTATTACACTATACACACTATTACACTATTACACTATTACACTATTACACACTATTACACTATTACACACTATTACACTATTACACACTATTACACACTATTACACTATTACACACTATTACACTATTACACTATTACACACTATTACACTATTACACTATTACACACTATTACACTATTACACACTATTACACTATTACACGACTATTACACTATTACACACTATTACACTATTACACACTATTACACTATTACACACTATTACACTATTACACACTATTACACTATTACACACTATTACACACTTATTACACTATTACAACTATTACACACTATTACACTATTACACTATTACACTCTATTACACTATTACACTATTACACAATATTACACTATTACACACTATTACACTATTACACTATTACACACTATTACACTATTACACTATTACACACTATTACACTATTACACACTATTACACTATTACACACTATTACACTATTCACACTATTACACACTATTACACTATTACACTATTACACACTATTACACTATTACACACTATTACACACTATTACACTATTACACTATTAACACTATTACACTATTAACACTATACACTATTACACACTATTACACTATTACACACTATTACACTATTACACACTATTACACACTATTACAACTATTACACTATTACACACTATTACACTATTACACACTATTACACTATTACACACTATTACACACTATTACACTATTACACACTATTACACACTATTACACTATTACACACTATTACACTATTACACTATTACACACTATTACACTATTACACACTATACACTATTACACACTATTACACTATTACACTATTACACACTATTACACACTATTACACTATTACACACTATTACACTATTACACTATTACACACTATTACACTATTACACTATTACACACTATTACACACTATTACACTATTACACACTATTACACTATTACAACTATTACACTATTACACACTATTACACTATTACACACTATTACACTATTACACACTATTACACACTATTACACTATTACACACTATTACACTATTACACACTATTACACACTATTACACTATTACACACTATTGCACTATTACACTATTACACTATTACACCTATTACACTATTACACACTATTACACACTAGTACACTATTACACACTATTACACTATTACACTATTACACACTATTACACACTATTACACTATTACACACTATTACACTATTGCACACTATTACACTATTACACACTATTACACTATTACACTATTACACACTATTACACACTATTACACTATTACACACTATTACACTATTACACACTATTACACCTATTACACTATTACACACTATTACACACTATTACACTATTACACACTATTACACTATTACACACTATTACACTATTACACACTATACACTATTACACACTATTACACTATTACACACTATTACACTATTACACACTATTACACTATTACACACTATTACAACTATTACACTATTACACACTATACTCTATTACACACTATTACACTATTACACTATTACACACTATTACACACTATTACACTATTACACTATTACACACTATTACACTATTACACACTATTACACTATTACACTATTACACTATTACACACTATTACACTATTACACACTATTACACTATTACACACTATTACACTATTACACACTATTACACTATTACACTATTACACACTATTACACTATTACACACTATTACACTATTACACTATTACACACTATTACACTATTACACACTATTACACTATTACACTATTACACACTATTACACTATTACACACTATTACACTATTACACTATTACACACTATTACACTATTACACACTATTACACTATTACACACTATTACACTATTACACTATTACACACTATTACACTATTACACACTATTACACTATTACACTATTACACACTATTACACTATTACACTATTACACACTATTACACTATTACACACTATTACACTATTACACACTATTACACTATTACACACTATTACACTATTACACTATTACACACTATTACACTATTACACACTATTACACTATTACACACTATTACACTATTACACTATTACACACTATTACACACTATTACACTATTACACACTATTACACTATTACACTATTACACACTATTACACTATTACACACTATTACACTATTACACTATTACACACTATTACACTATTACACTATTACACACTATTACACTATTACACACTATTACACTATTACACACTATTACACATATTACACGCTATTACACTATTACACTATTACACACTATTACACACTATTACACTATTACACACTATTACAACTATTACACACTATTACACTATTACACTATTACACACTATTACACTATTACACACTATTACACTATTACACACTATTACACTATTACACACTATTACACTATTACACTATTACACACTATTACACTATTACACACTATTACACTATTACACACTATTACACACTATTACACTATTACACTATTACACAATATTACACAATTACACACTATTACACACTATTACACTATTACACTCTATTACACACTATTACACTATTACACACTATTAACACTATTACACACTATTACACTATTACACTATTACACACTATTACACTATTACACGCTATTACACTATTACACTATTACACTATTACACACTATTACACTATTACACACTATTACACACTATTACACACTATGACACTATTACACTATTACACACTATTACACTATTACACTATTACACACTATTACACTATTACACTATTACACGCTATTACACTATTACACTATTACACTATTACACACTATTACACTATTACACACTATTACACTATTACACTATTACACACTATTACACTATTACACACTATTACACTATTACACACTATTACACTATTACACTATTACACTATTACACGCTATTACACTATTACACTATTACACTATTACACACTATTACACACTATTACACTATTACACTATTACACACTATTACACTATTACACACTATTACACTATTACACTATTACACACTATTTACACTATTACACTATTACGCTATTACACTATTACACACTATTACACTATTACACTATTACACACTATTACACTATTACACTATTACACACTATTACACTATTACACTATTACACACTATTACACACTATTACACTATTACACACTATTACACTATTACACACTATTACACTATTACACACTATTACACTATTACACTATTACACTATTACACACTATTACACTATTACACACTATTACACTATTACACACTATTACACACTATTACACTATTACACTATTACACTATTACACTATTACACACTATTACACTATTACACACTATTACACTATTACACACTATTACACACTATTACACTATTACACACTATTACACTATTACACACTATTACACACTATTACACTATTACACTATTACACAATATTACACTATTACACACTATTACACTATTACACACTATTACAACTATTACACACTATTACACTATTACACACTATTACACTATTACACTATTACACACTATTACACTATTACACACTATTACACTATTACACACTATTACACACTATTACACTATTACACACTATTACACACTATTACACTATTACACTATTACACACTATTACACTATTACACTATTACACAATATTACACTATTACACACTATTACACTATTACACTTACACACTATTACACTATTACACTATTACACTATTACACTATTACACACTATTACACTATTACACACTATTACACTATTACACACTATTACACACTATTACACTATTACACTATTACACACTATTACACTATTACACACTATTATACACTATTACACTATTACACACTATTACACTATTACACTATTACACACTATTACACTATTACACTATTACACAATATTACACTATTACACACTATTACACACTATTACACTATTACACACTATTACACTATTACACACTATTACACACTATTACACTATTACACACTATTACACTATTACACTATTACACACTATTACACTATTACACACTATTACACTATTACACTATTACACACTATTACAACTATTAAACCGAGTACAATGGCACAATCCGCAAGTCTCTACGACAAACGGTTCAAGAGATACACTGAGGGGGTGTGGCCTAAGGGGGCGTGGTCTAAGGATCGGGGGAGTGGTCAACATCGACCAATGAAAGGTGGTCAAGATCGACCAATGGCACAATCCGCAAGTCTCTACGACAAACGGTTCAAGAGATACACTGAGGGGGTGTGGCCTAAGGGGGCGTGGTCTAAGGATCGGGGGAAGTGGTCAACATCGACCAATGAAAGGGGGTCAACATGGACCAATGAAAAATGAAAGAGGATATCCCTACTGAGTACAATGACACAACCCACAAGACAGAGGGCGCTGTCAGCAATTCAGTAGTGCAACACAGTGATGGCCAATGATGGGTTAAGTGGATGATGTCATTGGCAGCTCAGCCACGAGCCACACAGCTGAACCAATCATGAGTGAGCCATGAGCCACACAGGTGAAGCAATCACTATGACTTGCATATTTTCTATCTAATGCATTT
>NC_140167.1:189963976-189988976 GCF_963971535.1 Notolepis coatsorum
TACCACTATATACCACGATACCACTATACCACTATATACCTTCACTATACCACTATACCACTATATACATTACCACTATATACCACATACACTATACACTATCCACTATACCACTATACCACTAACACATACCACAATACCACTATACCACTAACTATACCACTATATACCACTATACCACTATATACCACTATACCACTATATACCACTATACCACTATATACCATATACACTATACTATACCACTATACCACTATACACTATACCACTATACCACTATACCACTAACTATACCACTATACCACTATACCACTATACCACTATACCACTATACCACATCCACTTACACTATACCTATACACACTTACACACTATACACTATACACAATACCACTATTACACTATTAACTATACACATATTACACTATACACACTATACACTATACACACTCCATCACATATACACTATACACACACTATTACACTATAACACATTACACACTATTACACTATTACACTATTACACACTATTACACCTATACACCTTATACACTATTACACTATTACACTATTACACACTATTACACTATTACACACTATTACACTATTACACTAATACACACTATTACACTATTACACTATTACACACTATTACACTATTACACACATACACAACACTATTACACTATTACAACTATACACACTATTACACTATACACTATTACACACTATTACACTATACACTATACACACAACACTATACACTATTACACTATTACACACTATACACTATTCACACTATACACATACACACTATTACACTATTACACACTATTACACTATACACTATTACACTATTACACACTATTACACTATACACTATTACACTATTACACACTATTACACTATTACACACTATACACACTATTACACATCACTATTACACACTATTACACTATTACACACTATTACACTATACACTATTACCACTATTACACTATTACACACTATTACACTATTACACACTATTACACTATTACACATTACACTATTACACACTATTACACTATTACACACTATTACACTATTACACTATTACACACTATTACACTATTACACTATACACACTATTACACCTATTACACTATTACACACTATTACACTATTACACACTATACACTATTACACACTATTACACTATTACACACTATTACACTACACACTATACACTATACACACTATTACACACTATTACACTATACACACTATCACACTATTACACTATTACACACTCAATACACTATTACACTATTACACACTATTACACTATTACACACTATTACACTATTACACTATTACACACTATTACACTATTACACTATTACACACTATTACACTATTACACTATTACACACTATTACACTATTACACACTATTACACTATTACACATTACACACTATTACACTATTACACTATTACACACTATTACACTATTACACACTATTACACTATTACACACTATTACACTATTACACACTATTACACACTATTACACACTAATTACACTATTACACACTATTACACTATTACACACTATTACACTATTACACTATTACACACTATTACACTATTACACACTATTACACTATTACACACTATTACACTATTCACACTATTACACTATTACACTATTACACACTATTACACTATTACACACTATTACACTATTACACTATAACACTATACACACTATTACACTATTACACTATTACACACTATTACACTATTACACACTATTACACTATTACACTATTACACACTATTACACACTATTACACTATTACACACTATTACACTATTACACTATTACACTATTACACACTATACACTATTACACATATTACACACTATTACACTATTACACACTATTACACTATTACACTATTACACACTATTACACTATTACACACTATTACACTATTACACTATTACACACTATACCTAGTGAACACGTTACACTATTACACACTATTACACTATTACACTATTACACACTATTACACTATTACACACTATTACACTATTACACACTATTACACTATTACACTATTACACACTATTACACTATTACACACTATTACACTATTACACTATTACACACTATTACACTATTACACTATTACACACTATTACACTATTACACACTATTACACATTACACACTATTACACTATTACACACTATTACACTATTACACTATTACACACTATTACACTATTACACACTATTACACTATTACACACATTACACTATTACACTATTACACACTATTACACACTATTACACTATTACACACTATTACACTATTACACTATTACACACTATTACACTATTACACATTACACACTATTACACTATTACACACTATTACACTATTACACTATTACACACTATTACACTATTACACACTATTACACTATTACACACTATTACACTATTACACCTATTACACTATTACACTATTACACACTATTACACACTATTACACTATTACACACTATTACACTATTACACACTATTACACTATTACACTATTACACACTATTACACTATTACACACTATTACACTATTACACACTATTACACTATTACACACTATTACACTATTACACTATTACACACTATTACACTATTACACACTATTACACTATTACACACTATTACACACTATTACACTATTACACTATTACACAATATTACACAATTACACACTATTACACACTATTACACTATTACACTATTACACACTATTACACTATTACACTATTACACTATTACACACTATTACACTATTACACTATTACACACTATTACACTATTACACGCTATTACACTATTACACTATTACACTATTACACACTATTACACTATTACACACTATTACACACTATTACACTATTACACTATTACACACTATTACACTATTACACTATTACACACTATTACACTATTACACTATTACACGCTATTACACTATTACACTATTACACTATTACACACTATTACACTATTACACACTATTACACTATTACACTATTACACACTATTACACTATTACACACTATTACACTATTACACACTATTACACTATTACACTATTACACTATTACACGCTATTACACTATTACACTATTACACTATTACACACTATTACACACTATTACACTATTACACTATTACACACTATTACACTATTACACACTATTACACTATTACACTATTACACACTATTACACTATTACACTATTACGCTATTACACTATTACACACTATTACACTATTACACTATTACACACTATTACACTATTACACTATTACACACTATTACACTATTACACTATTACACACTATTACACACTATTACACTATTACACACTATTACACTATTACACACTATTACACTATTACACACTATTACACTATTACACTATTACACTATTACACACTATTACACTATTACACACTATTACACTATTACACTATTACACACTATTACACTATTACACTATTACACTATTACACTATTACACACTATTACACTATTACACACTATTACACTATTACACACTATTACACACTATTACACTATTACACACTATTACACTATTACACACTATTACACACTATTACACTATTACACTATTACACAATATTACACTATTACACACTATTACACTATTACACACTATTACACTATTACACACTATTACACTATTACACACTATTACACTATTACACTATTACACACTATTACACTATTACACACTATTACACTATTACACACTATTACACACTATTACACTATTACACACTATTACACACTATTACACTATTACACTATTACACACTATTACACTATTACACTATTACACAATATTACACTATTACACACTATTACACTATTACACTATTACACACTATTACACTATTACACTATTACACACTATTACACTATTACACACTATTACACTATTACACACTATTACACTATTACACACTATTACACACTATTACACTATTACACTATTACACACTATTACACTATTACACACTATTATACACTATTACACTATTACACACTATTACACTATTACACTATTACACACTATTACACTATTACACTATTACACAATATTACACTATTACACACTATTACACACTATTACACTATTACACACTATTACACTATTACACTATTACACACTATTACACTATTACACACTATTACACTATTACACTATTACACACTATTACACTATTACACACTATTACACTATTACACTATTACACACTATTACACTATTAAACCGAGTACAATGGCACAATCCGCAAGTCTCTACGACAAACGGTTCAAGAGATACACTGAGGGGGTGTGGCCTAAGGGGGCGTGGTCTAAGGATCGGGGGAGTGGTCAACATCGACCAATGAAAGGTGGTCAAGATCGACCAATGGCACAATCCGCAAGTCTCTACGACAAACGGTTCAAGAGATACACTGAGGGGGTGTGGCCTAAGGGGGCGTGGTCTAAGGATCGGGGGAGTGGTCAACATCGACCAATGAAAGGGGGTCAACATGGACCAATGAAAAATGAAAGAGGATATCCCTACTGAGTACAATGACACAACCCACAAGACAGAGGGCGCTGTCAGCAATTCAGTAGTGCAACACAGTGATGGCCAATGATGGGTTAAGTGGATGATGTCATTGGCAGCTCAGCCACGAGCCACACAGCTGAACCAATCATGAGTGAGCCATGAGCCACACAGGTGAAGCAATCACTATGACTTGCATATTTTCTATCTAATGCATTTGTATGGAGGCAGATGCATGACTGCATTGTCACATTGATTAAAAGAAAACTATAAGAGATGAAGCGTTGTGACGCGCACATGAGCACTACAACGAGTAGGCGAAGGGTTGTGCGCGATATTGTGACATTCGTGCGATATTGTGGCACTCCTTCGGCGATCGGAACAGAAGGCTAAAAAATAGTGTGAAAAATGTGATTTCTAGAGTGCGATTGCATGGCGGTCAATGGGGAGGAGAACCTTCAAACAAATGGTCGTCAGTTGAGATAGAAATGTCCAATTCCATTTATTTTTCTTTTGTGAGCGGGTTGACAGCCGTGTCATCGTTTTGATGTGTTTGTTTTATTTCTACGTCCAAAATTGAGATCACACTCGCAATTCACCCAAGGTAGGGGGAAAAAGATTATTTCAGCTGCTACACTCTAAAATGCAATGCATTCCCAATGGGACCGATATTTTACCGTTTAAAGTCGATTCGTAGCCAGACGGTGCGGTGAAACTTTACGAGTTCGGAGACCGGTGTTGCCATAGGCAAGCCGCTCGTTTTGATACCTTTCACGTGTATGGGGCGCGAACGCTTACGTGTTGCAAAGTGTTTGCAAAATCGGTGGAATAAATAAATAAATAATAAAAAGAGTATGGATATGTATAGTGTGGGTGGCAACCTGGCTTCGCCAGGTCACCCACACTAACTAGACAATTCCGCGCGGGGGAAATTGTGAAAGTGTGGGTGACGCCTGTGCACCGCCGGCCAACGGGGGAGAGGGTCTCTCGCGAGTCTCTATGACAAACGGTTCAAAGGATACAAAAAGGGGGCGCGGCCTAAGGATCGGGGGAGTGGTCAACATAGACCAATCAAAGAGGATATCCCTACTGAGTGCAATGACACAACCCGCAACACTATTACACTATTACACTATTACACAATATTACACTATTACACACTATTACACACTATTACACACTATTACACTATTACACACTATTACACTATTACACACTATTACACTATTACACACTATTACACACTATTACACTATTACACACTATTACACACTTACACACTATTACACTATTACACACTATTACACACTATTACACTATTACACTATTACACACTATTACACACTATTACACTATTACACACTATTACACATTATTACACTATTACACACTATTACACACTATTACACTATTACACACTATTACACACTATTACACTATTACACTATTACACTATTGCACACTATTACACTATTACACTATTACACACTATTACACTATTACACTATTACACACTATTACACACTATTACACTATTACACACTATTACACTATTACACACTATTACACACTATTACACTATTACACACTATTACACTATTACACACTATTACACTATTACACTATTACACACTATTACACACTATTACACTATTACACTATTACACACTATTACACTATTACACACTATTACACGATTACACTATTACACACTATTACACTATTACACACTATTACACTATTACACACTATTACACTATTACACTATTACACACTATTACACTATTACACACTATTACACACTATTACACTATTACACTATTACACACTATTACACTATTACACACTATTACACTATTACACACTATTACACTATTACACACTATTACACTATTACACTATTACACTATTACACACTATTACACACTAGTACACACTATTACACTATTACACACTATTACACACTATTACACTATTACACTATTACACACTATTACACTATTACACACTATTACACTATTACACTATTACACTATTACACACTATTACACTATTACACACTATTACACTATTACACACTATTACACTATTACACTATTACACTATTACACACTATTACACTATTACACAATATTACACTATTACACTATTACACACTATTACACTATTACACACTATTACACTATTACACACTATTACACTATTACACACTATTACACTATTACACTATTACACACTATTACACTATTACACTATTACACACTATTACACACTATTACACTATTACACTATTACACACTATTACACTATTACACTATTATACACTATTACACTATTACACTATTTCACACTATTACACTATTACACTATTACACACTATTACACTATTACACACTATTACACTATTACACACTATTACACTATTACACTATTACACACTATTACACTATTACACTATTACACACTATTACATTATTACACAATATTACACTATTACACTATTACACACTATTACACACTATTACACTATTACACTATTACACTATTACACAATTACACTATTACACACTATTACACTATTACACTATTACACACTATTACACTATTACACCGAGTACAATGACACAACCCACAAGACAGAGGGCGCTGTCAGCAATTCAGTACTGCAACACAGTGATGGCCAATGATGGGTTAAGTGGATGATGTCATTGGCAGCTCAGCCACGAGCCACACAGCTGAACCAATCATGAGTGAGCCATGAGCCACACAGGTGAAGCAATCACTATGACTTGCATATTTTCTATCCAATGGATTTCTATGGAGGCAGATGCATGACTGCATTGTCACATTGATTAAAAGAAAACTATAAGAGATGAAGCGTTGTGACGCGCACATGAGCACTACAACGAGTAGGCGAAGGGTTGTGCGCGATATTGTGACATTCGTGCGATATTGTGGCACTCCTTCGGCGATCGGAACAGAAGGCTAAAAAATAGTGTGAAAAATGTGATTTCTAGAGGGCGATTGCATGGCGGTCAATGGGGAGGAGAACCTTCAAACAAATGGTCGTCAGTTGAGATAGAAATGTCCAATTCCATTTATTTTTCTTTTGTGAGCGGGTTGACAGCCGTGTCATCGTTTTGATGTGTTTGTTTTATTTCTACGTCCAAAATTGAGATCACACTCGCAATTCACCCAAGGTAGGGGGAAAAAGATTATTTCAGCTGCTACACTCTAAAATGCAATGCATTCCCAATGGGACCGATATTTTACCGTTTAAAGTCGATTCGTAGCCAGACGGTGCGGTGAAACTTTACGAGTTCGGAGACCGGTGTTGCCATAGGCAAGCCGCTCGTTTTGATACCTTTCACGTGTATGGGGCGCGAACGCTTACGTGTTGCAAAGTGTTTGCAAAATCGGTGGAATAAATAAATAAATAATAAAAAGAGTATGGATATGTATAGTGTGGGTGGCAACCTGGCTTCGCCAGGTCACCCACACTAACTAGACAATTCCGCGCGGGGGAAATTGTGAAAGTGTGGGTGACGCCTGTGCACCGCCGGCCAACGGGGGAGAGGGTCTCTCGCGAGTCTCTATGACAAACGGTTCAAAGGATACAAAAAGGGGGCGCGGCCTAAGGATCGGGGGAGTGGTCAACATAGACCAATCAAAGAGGATATCCCTACTGAGTGCAATGACACAACCCGCAACACTATTACACTATTACACTATTACACAATATTACACTATTACACACTATTACACACTATTACACACTATTACACTATTACACACTATTACACTATTACACACTATTACACTATTACACACTATTACACACTATTACACTATTACACACTATTACACACTTACACACTATTACACTATTACACACTATTACACACTATTACACTATTACACTATTACACACTATTACACACTATTACACTATTACACACTATTACACATTATTACACTATTACACACTATTACACACTATTACACTATTACACACTATTACACACTATTACACTATTACACTATTACACTATTGCACACTATTACACTATTACACTATTACACACTATTACACTATTACACTATTACACACTATTACACACTATTACACTATTACACACTATTACACTATTACACACTATTACACACTATTACACTATTACACACTATTACACTATTACACACTATTACACTATTACACTATTACACACTATTACACACTATTACACTATTACACTATTACACACTATTACACTATTACACACTATTACACGATTACACTATTACACACTATTACACTATTACACACTATTACACTATTACACACTATTACACTATTACACTATTACACACTATTACACTATTACACACTATTACACACTATTACACTATTACACTATTACACACTATTACACTATTACACACTATTACACTATTACACACTATTACACTATTACACACTATTACACTATTACACTATTACACTATTACACACTATTACACACTAGTACACACTATTACACTATTACACACTATTACACACTATTACACTATTACACTATTACACACTATTACACTATTACACACTATTACACTATTACACTATTACACTATTACACACTATTACACTATTACACACTATTACACTATTACACACTATTACACTATTACACTATTACACTATTACACACTATTACACTATTACACAATATTACACTATTACACTATTACACACTATTACACTATTACACACTATTACACTATTACACACTATTACACTATTACACACTATTACACTATTACACTATTACACACTATTACACTATTACACTATTACACACTATTACACACTATTACACTATTACACTATTACACACTATTACACTATTACACTATTATACACTATTACACTATTACACTATTTCACACTATTACACTATTACACTATTACACACTATTACACTATTACACACTATTACACTATTACACACTATTACACTATTACACTATTACACACTATTACACTATTACACTATTACACACTATTACATTATTACACAATATTACACTATTACACTATTACACACTATTACACACTATTACACTATTACACTATTACACTATTACACAATTACACTATTACACACTATTACACTATTACACTATTACACACTATTACACTATTACACCGAGTACAATGACACAACCCACAAGACAGAGGGCGCTGTCAGCAATTCAGTACTGCAACACAGTGATGGCCAATGATGGGTTAAGTGGATGATGTCATTGGCAGCTCAGCCACGAGCCACACAGCTGAACCAATCATGAGTGAGCCATGAGCCACACAGGTGAAGCAATCACTATGACTTGCATATTTTCTATCCAATGGATTTCTATGGAGGCAGATGCATGACTGCATTGTCACATTGATTAAAAGAAAACTATAAGAGATGAAGCGTTGTGACGCGCACATGAGCACTACAACGAGTAGGCGAAGGGTTGTGCGCGATATTGTGACATTCGTGCGATATTGTGGCACTCCTTCGGCGATCGGAACAGAAGGCTAAAAAATAGTGTGAAAAATGTGATTTCTAGAGGGCGATTGCATGGCGGTCAATGGGGAGGAGAACCTTCAAACAAATGGTCGTCAGTTGAGATAGAAATGTCCAATTCCATTTATTTTTCTTTTGTGAGCGGGTTGACAGCCGTGTCATCGTTTTGATGTGTTTGTTTTATTTCTACGTCCAAAATTGAGATCACACTCGCAATTCACCCAAGGTAGGGGGAAAAAGATTATTTCAGCTGCTACACTCTAAAATGCAATGCATTCCCAATGGGACCGATATTTTACCGTTTAAAGTCGATTCGTAGCCAGACGGTGCGGTGAAACTTTACGAGTTCGGAGACCGGTGTTGCCATAGGCAAGCCGCTCGTTTTGATACCTTTCACGTGTATGGGGCGCGAACGCTTACGTGTTGCAAAGTGTTTGCAAAATCGGTGGAATAAATAAATAAATAATAAAAAGAGTATGGATATGTATAGTGTGGGTGGCAACCTGGCTTCGCCAGGTCACCCACACTAATAATAATAATAATAATAATATAATAATAATAATAATAATAATAATAATAATAATAATAATAATAATAATAATAATAATAATAATAATAATAATAATAATAATAATAATAATAATAATAATAATAATAATAATAATAATAATAATAATAACAATAACTGTTGTGAAGGGCCAGATTAAAGCTGAGAATCTACATATATTGTTTTATATACATTGTATATTATTTATATATACACGGAATATCCCTTTACCTGCGTTCGAACCATAGTAATATTCGCTCTCCTTATTGGATGGCGCCCTAGGCGCCAGCTCGCAAGCCCCCAACGTCAGGTTCAAAGACAAGCTCAGGCATGTCGTAACATGCCCGGAGACAGCGTATTGATCCCAGACAAGAACTGAGGTTTGGGACTAGATAACCACTTAAGTATATATACGGCGCAAGGTGCGCACAGCAGTTGTTCGTTCATCAAGTTCATCCCGAGCCTGCGGGTAGTGAAGTGAACAACCGTGCGTTGAGAACATGTGCGAATAGAATAGTAAAGTGTCAGAGTTTAATGCAGTAACGTCAAGTTCGACCTAATCTAATGTGAAGTAAATAGTCGTTCATTTATTGTATATCGTGCAACTACAGTTCGTTCGTGTGTAGCATTAAGGCCTCTGCATGCTACAGAAACTTCAAAGCAACTGCAACACAACATCGACAAAGCAACGGTGTTTTAGACACTCTGCCTTTATGCTTCTGCAACATCGACGCGCAAAGTTAGTTTAACCAAAGTTAGTTTAGGTTCGTGTTAGCGTTAGATAATGTACAAAATAAACGTATTTCCGGTGATTTTAGACGTCGCTCTTTTATTTTGAAAACCCCCGACCGGAAGTGTTATAGTGTCTGTTGCTAGCAGCTTAACTTTCTGTGCTTTTCGAGCTAACGTTACCGTAACATCATTCGTTTCCAATGGAGAGGACCTCGGCTCACATGCAGCTCAAACTACCTATTGGAATAAATTAATTGATTGATGTTTAACTTGTCCCTGTGTGTGTCCAGTCATTTCGACTAGCAAACGTTGTATTTAACGTTACCTCAGGACGGATACCATTGTATTTACTTGGTTAGCTATGTAGCTAATGTGGATAGCATTTTGAATAGACCCAATGCTAGCTGGCTGGCTACAGCTTTATTTACTAAATTATGGAGGGTTTTTAATCGTCAAGGTAAGAGAGGATTTGTCATGATCAACTGAAGGCGTATGCTATGGAACAATATGTGCTTGGGTTTTCAGAAAAAGGCGAGCTATGTGACGCTAATTATTTAGCGTCAACGCTGGAAACAACAATGGAGGATGATATTCTCTGCGGGACTAATTTTATTCTATGACAGCCCCGCCCCCATTGGCTAACCAACCAATCACTGCTACGCAATATCAACGCAACGGTTGTTTAGGTTAGATTTGAGGGACATATACGCAACGTCCAAGCAACACAGTCTACAAGACCCTCTAAAACAACCGCGCTGAAATCGCACCGATGTTGTGTTGCAGTTGCTCTGAAGTTTCTGTAGCATGCAGAGGCCTTTACCCAGCGGTTCGTCGTGTTTAGCTAGTGAACCTTAGCCAGGGTGTGTGGCCTAAATACGTCGCCAGCACCCGAGGAGGCCTAGTCGGAGAACCGTTGGACATGTGCACAGGAGAACCAGCGGCGGCGATTGCAGAACCATTACTGGTTGGATTATATTGATTTGGAACGTGTTACCCGGAGAAGAGCCTCGTTGATTTCCACTATCGTTTGGGATTCAACCTCGTGAGGATCACACTCGGGCTGGCCTCATGGACAGAGGCTGGCTAGCTGTCATCATTGCTATCGAGCATTTGGATTACAGTTATTGCTTTTGCTGCTGATTGTTGGATTTACAAGGACTGACTTCTGTACGTGGAGTCCCTTTATTCTTCATTGAATCAGACTGAGTATCCGAACATTCCTCTATCCTCTAGACCTTACAACTCTGAGAGGAACCCAGTGTCTCCAGGCGGTACCAGCGTTGCCTTCTATAATTGCTATTATACGCCAGGTGGCGTCAACCTAGACCCATCGTAGGAATCCTGCTATTCCCAGTGACTCATGCTACTGACTGACTTTATGCATATTCTTCGCCATACAAGCGCAACCCTAATTCTCATTCTGTAACCTAATGTTGCATAATAATAAAATACCCTCAAATACTATTTCTTTGTCAATGTCGTGTTCTTATGAGTGTTCACCATCTATATTCGATGTACTGTCTGGCCAGTAATTAAAGTACATACCTAGCAGTGGTTTAATCTATCACAATCTTTAATACAGTCAGGGTTTTGTAACCCCTCAGTTACAATTGGTCCTTCGAGCCGGATGGTATCAATAATATTTAATATAATATTAATATTGACATGGCCAGCGGTGAACACTCTCCAAGCGGCTCCCCCAAGCTAGAACGCCCGCAGCGCAAACGTCAGCTACCTCCATATCGGGAGGACTTCGCTTTCGTTTTACCCCCTAGCTTATCTAAACAGACGTTAAATACGGATAAATCGGATAGTTTAAGCATGCCCAATCCTATCGACTTGGCGACCCTGCCAGTAGAGACCCCAGTGGGTTCAAACGAAACTGACTTAGCTCACGGGGGGACCAAGTGGGACATGACGTGACTATACCTCCAGACAGCGTCACCGGGATAGACCCCGGAGCGCTCCAGGATAAAGAAAGCGCTCCAACCCGACGCACAACCAATAGAAGAGTACCGCGCTCAGGAGATAGACCTCGGAGCGCGCCAGGAGAACAGATCTCCACCAAGCCCTGTCAGCACCCGATCACCTCCGTCAGTGTCATCCCCCAGCAAGGCGGACCAGAGACTGGCGCAAGCCTTGATCGCCACGCTGACAGCTTCAACCGAAAGAGACCGACTCCAGGGTGAGCGCGACCGGCTTCAAGCAAAGACGCTTAGTGAGCGCGAACACTCTGCCACGGAACGAGAGCGCCTCCATGCGCAACTCCAAGCACAAGCCCTTAGTGAGCGCGAACACTCTGCTACGGAACGAGAGCGCCTCCAGGCGCAACAACTAAGTGAGCGCGAACACTCTGCTGTGGAACGAGAGCGCCTCCAGGCGCAACAACTGAACGAGCGCGAACAACGAGAGCGCCTCCAGGCGCAACAACTAAGCGAGCGCGAACACTCTGCAACGGAACGAGAGCGCCTCCAGGCGCAACAACTAAACGAGCGCGAACACTCTGCAGCGGAACGAGAGCGCCTCCAGGCGCAACAACGGAGTGAGTACGACCGCATCAGACTGGAGGAGAGGCGCCTTCAGACGGAAGAGAACATCGAACGAGACCGCGCCAATGCACAGCGCGACGCCGCCAATGCACAGCGCGAAGCAGAGCGCGACCGGCTGCAGGCGCAGATGATAGAACAATTGATCGCCAGGGCGACACCCCCTCTCTCCGCACGGACCGGTCCATACGAGACCCAGCCAACGGGAAGAACCGACCTACGTCGCCGAGAGACTAACTAGAAGACTCCAAGACCTAGAGGAGGAAGAGGAGGGATATCAAGCCCACCAGCACGAACATACTTTGGACCAGGAGGCCCAGTATAGCCCCGACCTCAGCCCTGAGTCACTGCACTACAAACCCCCGACCCAACTCAAGGGTGAGTTTGACGTACAGTCAGCACCGAGGAACAGCACCTGGGGACCCGGCCTCTGGTACCCACCAAGTACTAACCCACGACCACCCGTACGGGGAGACTCGCCCAGGAGGCCTCTCCCCCTACGCTCATCGGCGTCCCAGCCATCCATGGCATCTTACCTTGGCACACCGACGTTCCCAGACTTTGCGCGCGAGGACAGAGCACAGTACACAGAATTACGCATGTGTTTAGAGACTATAATGTCCGATGTCCACGACGAGTCGTACAAATATGCCATCCTCCTCAAGCATCTCAAGGTGCCCAGAGCGCATAACATAGCGCTGGCATATTCCAACTCAAGCACCCCATACTCCGCGGCTCTGGTGGCCCTCGACGCGCGCTATGGACGCATATGGGATTACGTGATCCAAGAAATACGAGATATCGACCGCCTCCCCCCAGCCAAAGACAATAGAGCACTGGATGACCTCTCTATCAAGGTACAATCCCTCGTGGGGATGCTGGGGTCCCAAAAGGAGAAGGGGAGATATGAACTGTATGCAAATTCTAACGTGGAGCGGATACTGGAGAAGCTCCCTCCAGCCCGCCAAGAGCGTTTTCGGCGGCAGAAAGACCACCGTGACCCCAACGGCCCAGAACCATCCCTCCTAGACCTGGCTGCTTTCCTCGCAAGGGAAGTTAGCAGTCTACGACTGGACACATTCGTGTGGAGTGGCTCTAGCCCAAGAGATGGACCGCGGAGATTCAATGATAACCGCCGGTCAGTGACAGTTATGCACCAGGCCGAGTCAGTGCCGCAGCACAAGAACCACAGCACCCCCCACGTGAAGGGGAAGTGGAAGATTGCATGCCAGTACTGTGAAAATGAACATTGGCTGTCTCAATGTGACACCTTCAAGAAGCTGACCGCTGACGAGGTGAGTCAGTGGATCAAAGCCAACCGCCGCTGCTTCCGCTGCGCGCGCAGCCATATGGCAGCTGAGTGCCGCCTAAAGAAAAGATGTAGCAAGTGCGACGGCGCCCACTTGGAGGTCCTGCACGACAGCAACAAGAGGAGACCCGTACCCCAAAGCAGCTCGAGAGTGAACGTCATGTACATAGACCCTGCGAAGAGCGGGAGCTCCCGAGTGCTCTTGAAGGTGGTCCGAGTGCTCCTAAGCTACGAGGACAAGGTCATGGACACTTACGCCGTCCTAGATGATGGGTCAGAAAAGACTCTCCTCCTCGCATCCGCCGCAGCCCAGCTGGGTCTGCGGGGTACCGAAGAAACAATGACAATCCGTACCATTAGAAGAGACCTAAAGACCATAAAGGGTGAAAATGTCTCCTTCACCATAGCAGCGGTCGAGCAGCCCGAGAAGCGGTATAGCATCACTAACGCCTTCACCAGCCACGACATAGGCCTGTCACGGTACACCTACCCCATCACACAGCTGATGGAGAAATACGTGCACCTACGTCAACTACCTATACCGCTCATCGACGACGCCACCCCGACCCTGCTCATAGGATCCGACCACGCACACCTCATCGTCCCAACGGACCAGGTCCACATCGGGCCCAGAGGCTGTCCAGCAGCGGTCAAGACCCGCCTGGGTTGGACACTACAAGGCCCCCTCTCCGGGTCTTCCAACCGACCGACAGCCACTCGCTGCCTCTACACGAGGATAAACAAAGACGACACCACCCTCTTGCAGCACGTCGAGAGGCTATGGACATTAGACGCGATGCCCTATAAGAATGAAAATAAACTCGTTCGCTCAAAGGAAGACACTTATGCCATAGCCCTCCTCGAGCAGAAGACAAAGAGAGTCGAGGTCGACGGAGTGATGAGATACGCAACTCCACTCTTGAGGCGAGAGGGGATGCCCACCCTCCACGCCTCAAAAGAAGCGACAGAGCGATATCTACTGAACACCGAGCGGCGTCTAGCCAAAGACCCCACTCAAGCCACTGTGTACCGCGCTGAGATCGACAAGCTGATCCCAGCGGGACACATAAAGAAAATTGACAATCAAGAGGCCGACCAGACGACTGAATCCTGGTACGTGCCCCACCACAAGGTCCACCACAACGGCAAGGATCGCATTGTATTTAACTGCAGCTACCAGATCGGACTACAGAACCTGAATAAAGAACTCTTGCCCGGCCCGACACTCGGCCCCTCTCTCCTCGGAGTACTACTACGTTTCCGCCAAGACAAGGTGGCCATCAGCGGCGACATCAAAGGGATGTTCCTGCAGGTGCGACTAGTGGAGGAGGACAAGCCCCTGCTGCGGTTCCTATGGAGAGAGTGGATCAACGATGAGCAACCATCCATCTACCAATGGGAGGTCCCCCCCTTCGGCACCACATGCAGCCCATGCTGTGCTACGTTCACACTACAAAAACATGTGACAGAAGACCCTAAAGCTGACGAGGAGGTCAGACAAAGCGTAGAGAGGAGTTTCTACGTGGACAACTGTCTGCAAAGCGTCTCGACGCCAGAAGAAGCCGAAGCCCTCCTGCTCAAGCTCCGCGCCTCACTGATCAAAGGCGGCTTTGATCTCCGGCAGTGGGCCAGCAGTGACCCTCAAGTACTTCGCAGCCTCTCCCCAGAGACAAAGGCAGCAAGCAGCGAGACCTGGATGGCGACCACCCCAGGTGAAGCACAGGAAATGACATTGGGCCTAGTCTGGCGCTTCAAAACAGACTCGCTCCATTACAAGCACACACCCCTGACCCCGGAGCAGGGAAGGTCGACCCCTCTACCGACCACCAGACGGAGCGTATACAGAACACTCGCAAGTCAATACGACCCGCTGGGGTGTATCCTACCTTACACCACTCGGGCGAAAATGATTGTACGAGAGCTGTGGGACAAGGAACAGGGCTGGGACGACCCCATACCCGACCACCTAGCTTTCACCTGGAGAGAGTGGGAGAGAGAACTCAGCTCGCTCCAAAATGTGAACATACGCCGGAGCTACTTCCCACTCACAGTGCGGCTGGAGACGTGCCAGATGGACCTGCACGTCTTCAGTGACGCCTCGGAAGTAGCCTACGGTTCGGTGGCTTACTTGCGGGCCCGAGAGGAGGGAGGAGAAATACACACAGCCTTCATCCTGGCTCGCTCAAGGATAGCCCCCCGCAAGCAACAATCGATCCTGCGTCTAGAGCTCTGCGCAGCTCTGGTAGGCACGCAACTCGCCACGTTAATCCAACATGAACTCACCATCCCGGTGCAAAGAACAATCTTGTGGTCAGACTCCATGACCGTACTCACATGGATCCAGTCCGATTCTTGTAGATACAAGGTCTTCGTGGGAGTCAGAGTCACAGAGATTCAAGACCTGGTAGGATCAGCGTGCTGGAGGTACGTTGACACCAAACAGAACCCAGCCGATGTCATCACACGGGGGATGTCCCTAGATGACCTCACACGTCCCAATATCTACAGTGACGGTCCTGAGTTCCTCAAGCTCCCGGAGGAGGAGTGGCCTACCCCCACCCCACGGGAGGCTAGTCAAGAGGAGGCAGAGATCAAGAAATCTATGTTCTGTGGGCTGACACACATCCCAGTCCCCACTGACCCTAACATAGACGACTGCCTAACCTTTGAGAGTGCGCAGCTAAAAACATTCCTGTGGCACCACCCTGAGGTTCCCCCCACTACAGACATTGACGCATCGAACTACGCAGAGGCAGAACTCCTTCTGCTACAGCGAGCCCAAAGAGACTCGTTTCCAGATGAGCTAGACTGCCTGCAGGGAACAAAGCCAATCCCTTCAGACAGCAGACTGCTCCACTTGGCCTATCCTATCGTCCTCAACAGCCGACACAAGGTCACGGAGCTCATCATAAAGAAATACGAGGAGGATGTGCACCACGCTGGCGCAGAGAGAGTCTTCGCTGAGATCCGACGTCGTTACTGGATACTGCAAGGAAGAGAAGCAGTACGTCGCTTCCAGCGGACCTGTCTAGACTGTCGCAAGTGGCGAGCACAGCCCAGTATACCCATGATGGCCGACCTGCCTCCCTGCCGCCTCCGACTCGGCGAGAAGCCCTTTCACTCCACGGGTGTGGACTGCTTCGGCCCGCTCTACGTGAAGAAAGGAAGAGGGACAGAGAAGAGGTGGGGCATTGTATACAAGTGCATGACCACCCGAGCAGTACACATAGAACTCCTTCAGACCATGAGTACGGATGTCCTTCCGGAGATTCACAGCAAGAAAAGGAAAACCGTCTACGTTGTTGTCTGATCAAGGGACAAACTTCAAAGGCGGAGAAAGAGAGCTGAGAGAGAGCTTCCAGGCCATGGGCCCAGAACTTAAGACCCACCTCGCTCCCTATCAGATCGAATTCCAGTTTAACCCCCCGAACGCCCCTCACTTCGGGGGAACCTGGGAAAGAGAAGTACGTTCCATAAAGACAGCTCTGTACACCGTGCTTGGGTCCCAGACCGTGGCGGAAGAAGTCCTCATGACAGTCCTCACGGAGATCGAGGGAGTATTGAACTCAAAGCCCCTCGGTTACGTCTCAAGTGATGTAGCAGACGTCGACCCAGTCACCCCCAACACTCTCTTGAAGGTGCGGCTGAACCCTGCTCTTCCACAGACGGTGTACAGACCTGAAGAAGCGAACGGCCGAAGAATGTGGAGGTACAGTCAAATATTGGCTGACCAGTTTTGGAACAGTTTCCTCCTCCACTACCTACCGTCTCTCCAAACCCGTCAGAAGTGGGTAAAGGACAGAGACAACTTACAAGTGGACACAGTCGTTATGATCATAGACCAGTCACTACCCCGAGCTATGTGGCCGGCCGGCCGCGTAAGCAAAGTGATCACTGGTGCCGACGGGAAGGTCAGAGCGGCAGAAGTTATTGTCCAAGGGCGGACCTACACCCGACCCGTGGCGAGGCTGATAGAGTTGCCGAGGCTCCCTGACTCCCTTGATGACGATCATGACCCACTGACTTTGTAGATTGCCCTACTCCTCACAACAGACATTGAGCAGTTGACTGGACTATTAATCTGTCTCCCTTAACTAATTAGGTGCGGACTAATTAGGAGGCGGCTGTTGTGAAGGGCCAGATTAAAGCTGAGAATCTACATATATTGTTTTATATACATTGTATATTATTTATATATACACGGAATATCCCTTTACCTGCGTTCGAACCATAGTAATATTCGCTCTCCTTATTGGATGGCGCCCTAGGCGCCAGCTCGCAAGCCCCCAACGTCAGGTTCAAAGACAAGCTCAGGCATGTCGTAACATGCCCGGAGACAGCGTATTGATCCCAGACAAGAACTGAGGTTTGGGACTAGATAACCACTTAAGTATATATACGGCGCAAGGTGCGCACAGCAGTAGTTCATTGTTCGTTCATCAAGTTCATCCCGAGCCAGCGGGTAGTGAAGTGAACAACCGTGCGTTGAGAACATGTGCGAATAGAATAGTAAAGTGTCAGAGTTTAATGCAGTAACGTCAAGTTCGACCTAATCTAATGTGAAGTAAATAGTCGTTCATTTATTGTATATCGTGCAACTACAGTTCGTTCGTGTGTAGCATTACCCAACGGTTCGTCGTGTTTAGCTAGTGAACCTTAGCCAGGGTGTGTGGCCTAAATACGTCGCCAGCACCCGAGGAGGCCTAGTCGGAGAACCGTTGGACATGTGCACAGGAGAACCAGCGGCGGCGATTGCAGAACCATTACTGGTTGGATTATATTGATTTGGAACGTGTTACCCGGAGAAGAGCCTCGTTGATTTCCACTATCGTTTGGGATTCAACCTCGTGAGGATCACACTCGGGCTGGCCTCATGGACAGAGGCTGGCTAGCTGTCATCATTGCTATCGAGCATTTGGATTACAGTTATTGCTTTTGCTGCTGATCGTTGGATTTACAAGGACTGACTTCTGTACGTGGAGTCCCTTTATTCTTCATTGAATCGGACTGAGTATCCGAACATTCCTCTATCCTCTAGACCTTACAACTCTGAGAGGAACCCAGTGTCTCCAGGCGGTACCAGCGTTGCCTTCTATAATTGCTATTATACGCCAGGTGGCGTCAACCTAGACCCATCGTAGGAATCCTGCTATTCCCAGTGACTCATGCTACTGACTGACTTTATGCATATTCTTCGCCATACAAGCGCGACCCTAATTCTCATTCTGTAACCTAATGTTGCATAATAATAAAATACCCTCAAATACTATTTCTTTGTCAATGCCGTGTTCTTATGAGTGTTCACCATCTATATTCGATGTACTGTCTGGCCAGTAATTAAAGTACATACCTAGCAGTGGTTTAATCTATCACAATCTTTAATACAGTCAGGGTTTTGTAACCCCTCAGTTACAATAACAATAACAATAACAATAACAATAACAATAATAATAATAATAATAATAATAATAATAATAATAATAATAATAATAATAATAATAATAATAATAATAATAATAATAATAATAATAATAATAATAATAATAATAATAATAATAATAATAATAATAATAATAATAATAATAATAATAATAATAATAATAATAATAATAATAATAATAATAATAATAATAATAATAATAATCATAATCATAATCATAATCATAATTGTCAGTGCTATAGAGCCTTTTCAATCCGGCTTCAGAACTCAACACAGCACAGAGACCGCCCTCATCAAAATCACCAACGACATCCTCCTTGCAGCTGACTCTGGCCACATTAGCATCCTCATCCTCCTGGACCTTTCTGCAGCCTTCGACACAGTCTCCCATTCTATCCTCCTCAACCGCCTATCCGACAACCTCTGCATCACTGGCTCAGCACTCTCCTGGTTTAAATCCTACCTCACCACCCGGACACAGTTTATCACCATCAGCGATTCCAGTTCCACCCCGGCCCCAGTCAACCAAGGCGCCCCCCATGGCTCTGTACTTGGCCCAATTCTGTTCACCACTTACATGCTCCCTCTAGGTCAGATCATCCGCCGCCATGGCCTCAGCTTCCACTCCTACGCCGATAACACACAACTCTACCTCTCCACCAAACCATCCACCCAGCTCCCCCCACGCTCCCCTGTCAACTGCCTTCATGAAATAAAAACCTGGATGTCATCTAATCTTCTCAAACTCAACAACAATAAAACTGAGCTCATGGTTGTGGCACCCAAGGCCCTGCTCCGGAAGGTTGGGGATCTCACCCTCAACATAGACGGCTGCTCCATCTGCCCTTCCCCAATGGTCAGCAACCTGGGCGTTATCCTGGACTCCACCCTTTCCTACCAAGCCCATGTCAGTTCCGTCACCAATATCTTCAGACTCCGACCATCACTTTCCGACTCCACAGCTGAGACCCTCATCCATGCATTTGTCACCTCCCGCCTGGACTACTGCAACGGGGTCCTGTCCGGGGTCCCAAGCAAAACCCTGGACAGGCTCCAGTATGTTCAAAATGCAGCTGCCAGGGTTCTAACCCGCATCAAACCCTGGCAGCACATCACCCCCACCCTCATCCACCTCCATTGGCTCCCCATCAAATCCTGCATCACCTACAAAACCCTCCTGCTCATCTACAAATCCCTTCACGCTCTGGCACCTCAGTACCTCACTGACCTCCTCCACCCCTACACTCAGTCACGGTCCCTGCGATCCGCGGACACTGGTCAGCTCTCCATCCCCCGAACCAGACTGCGGACCTTCGGGGACAGAGCTTTCAGTGTGGCAGCTCCCACCCTCTGGAACTCCCTCCCCGCAGAACTCCGCACAGCCCCAACTCTGGACTCATTCAAAAAACTGCTCAAAACCCACCTCTTCAACTTGGCCTTTAACCCCTAATTTCTCACTTTATATGTATATGTTGTGTCTGTCCACTATGTTTGTTACTTTGTTATTTCCCCCCCCTATGTAAAGCGACCTTGGGTCTTTTGAAAGGCGCTATATAAAATGAAGCTATTATTATTATTATTATTATTATTATTATTATTATTATTATTATTATTATTATTATTATTATAGCCTTATTCTAAATCACACGTTGCGAAGGCTATTGGCATGCTGCTTTATATTTCTCGAACAAGTTAGATACTGTTCATAACTCATAAGATCTATTTTCTTTAGTATTCCGTTCATTTTGTATTGTATTTCGTTTACTTCGTAATGTATAGAGGAGTGCAAAAGAATAGAATCTTTATTATCATTGTTGGTACAACGAAATTGAGTTTAGAGCATCACCACTGGCATACAAACATACTGAATATAGCATGTACAAAATAATAATATCAATAATTGCAATAGTGCTAGTGCAAATAAATAGTACAGTGACAGTCCATGTAGTTGAGTGGATGGAGGGGGGGGGGGGGGGGGGGGGGGGACAACAGTAAGATTTTGGTGGGACAAAGTGGGACAGATAGATAATGTAAATTCTTTAATTATAGAATAACTGATCTTCACCGAATAGATAAAGGTTAAAAAAAATAAAAAACGTCATTCATTCCATAAGAACATGTTGTAGAATAAACATTTAATATTTAAGGGAAGATGATTAAACAGAAGGTTTTGTAGATACAGTACTGAATTCTGCCATCCGGACACATGCAATTTGATTATAGAATATAAAATATCAGGCCTAAAATGGTTATGCGATTAAAATGCGATTAATTCGATTAATTAATTACAAATCGTGTAATTAATTAGATACATTTTTTTAATCGCCTGACAGCACTAAATATCGGCAACTCTTGTTTCTGTCATCTACCCAATAAATGGCATGTGAAAGTAACAGTAAAGTGGGGAGCTTGTTAGGCCTTGGCGGAGAGGTCTGCACTCAACACCTTCGTCGTGGGATAAAAAATACAGTACCATCCAAAAGGACATATAACTTTACCAGGCAAACAGCCACATGCTGTGTAAAAGGATCTCTGTTTGGCTGTGTGTTACTGTGTTCATATCCTATGTATTAACCCTTATGTGGTGTTAGGGTCTCCAGCGACCCGTTTCAAGGTTATAATATGTAATAACTACCATGTAGTTGATTTTATTAGAACAAGGCTTTATGATATCCTCCTCCACAACACATATATAAGCACAGCAAAACTATGTTTCACCATTTTGAAAATTCTGAAGGTATCTGGAGAAAAAAAGGTACAACTGTGGTGTTAGGGTCATTCTTGACCCGGCAAGGTAAAATTATACTATAAAAATACTAAATATAAATAAATAAAATAATAATAAATGGGCGGCTACGTGGCGTAGTGGGCAAGGCGCTCGCCACGAATGCGGAGACGCTGGGCTTGCCTGTTCGAGCCCAGCGCTCCACATTGCTTTCAGTTTAGCTGGTCGTTCATACTAATACACATTGGCCATATTAGGGGGTGGGGCGTTGTGGACAGCGACTCCTACAGGTCGGTTGGTGCGCCTGCGCAGTAGAATCAGGAAGTGTCGGGGGCAGCGTGAGCCTCCCACGCGTTATTCCTCGCCACAGAGATCGAGCTGCGCAGGTGAAAAGATGCGACTGCTGTTACCTCAAGTACCGGAGGGGACTTGTGCTATGTATGACTTAGTCCACATTGCAGCCGGCTTGTGGGAGGCAAGAAACAGCGTTCGTGACAGGGGAGGGTTGAATTGGATGATACGAAATTGGGATGGGAGAAAAATATAGAAAATGGGAGAAAAAGTGGATAAAAAAAAAAATAATAATAATAAATATACTAAACTTTTTTTCAGAAGTTATATTCTAATATTGTTCTATTATAGTCAGAAAACATTATTATCCATGGGTTTCACATTTAGTATATTATGATTGAACAACCTCATTTTCATCTTAGAAATAAGGGACATGAAGTGTCTCGGGGGCCATAAAATCTAATTACAATGGGATTATATGGTTATAAATGCATATAATGTTAGTTAGTATGTAGTATTAACTATATTGAGTGATACTCCTTTCTTTTTAGTGGTCAGGACTGAGTTAGACCCCGGGTCAACATTGACCCGCTAACAACGGTCAGTGGTGCCAATTCCTAACACAACATGACTCATGAGGGTTAACAGACAGCTTCTATCACAATGCAAAAAGTGAGGCCAGAGCTGCTCGGAGACGACTAGTGCACGTTTGACCCGCAGAAGCAGCGCTGATAGACTGTCGCTGCTTCCCCTCTCGCTTCCACTACGTGAACTCTCCCAGACTGAGCAGCTTACTGCACTGTGGTCCCAGGGCAGATTCCAGATGACAGCGCTAATGGATGATCCTGTGATGCAATCATCTCCATCCCCGCCGCCTTGATCAGCGCAGATGTGCTGTGTTTCCCATTTTAGACTTTTGAGAACGAGCGCCACTTAATACGGACATGCAAAAGTCATTACATCTCTGGTTTATATGTACACACTCCTGCAGATCCGTAATGATTACATAATTCCATTTGATTTCAGGAAATTAGCCCCCAAATACCTTCCTACAATCCGACTCGACAGTTGGACGGCAGCGGCGGCGTGAGGCCTCTGGGTTTGTCTCCATCACTGGAGCGGCTTGTATATATATCTGGCATCAGGAAGACAGCTTACTGGAAGGGTTCTGGGTTACAGTGATGTTCT
>NC_140167.1:189993976-190020209 GCF_963971535.1 Notolepis coatsorum
CTGGAGTGACTTCCTGTAGCTCTAGTGACTAACATACCCTGCTGGGGTGACTTCCTGTAGCTCTAGTGACTAACAGACCCTGCTGGAGTGACTTCCTGTAGCTCTAGTGACTAATAGCCCCTGCTGGGGTGACTTCCTGTAGCTCTAGTGACTAACAGACCCAGCTGGAGTGACTTCCTGTAGCTCTGGTGACTGATAGCCCCTGCTGGGGTGACTTCCTGTAGCTCTAGTGACTAACAGACCCTGCTGGAGTGACTTCCTGTAGCTCTAGTGACTAACAGACCCTGCTGGAGTGACTTCCAGTAGCTCTAGTGACTAACAGACCCTGCTGGAGTGACTTCATGTAGCTCTAGTGACTAATAGACCCTGCTGGAGTGACTTCCTGTAGCTCTAGTGACTAACAGACCCAGCTGGAGTGACTTCCTGTAGTTCTAGTGACTAATAGCCCCTGCTGGAGTGACTTCCTGTAGTTCTAGTGACTAACAGACCCTGCTGGAGTGACTTCCTGTAGCTCTAGTGACTAACAGACCCTGCTGGGTGACTTCCTGTAGCTCTAGTGACTAATAGCCCCTGCTGGAGTGACTTCCTGTAGCTCTAGTAACTAACAGACCCAGCTGGAGTGACTTCCTGTAGCTCTAGTGACTAATAGCCCCTGCTGGGGTGACTTCCTGTAGTTCTAGTGACTAACAGACCCTGCTGGAGTGACTTCCTGTAGCTCTAGTGACTAACAGACCCTTCTGGAGTGACTTCCTGTAGCTCTAGTGACTAATAGACCCTGCTGGAGTGACTTCCTGTAGCTCTAGTGACTAATAGCCCCTGCTGGGGTGACTTCCTGTAGCTCTAGTGACTAACATACCCTGCTGGAGTGACTTCTTGTAGCTCTAGTGACTAATAGCCCCTGCTGGAGTGACTTCCTGTAGCTCTAGTGACTAACAGACCCAGCTGGAGTGACTTCATGTAGCTCTAGTGACTAATAGCTCCTGCTGGGGTGACTTCCTGTAGCTCTAGTGACTAACAGACCCTGCTGGAGTGACTTCCTGTAGCTCTAGTGACTAATAGACCCTGCTGGAATGACTTCATGTAGCTCTAGTGACTAATATACCCTGCTGGAGTGACTTCCTGTAGTTCTAGTGACTAACAGACCCTGCTGGGGTGACTTCCTGTAGCTCTAGTGACTAATAGACCCTGCTGGAATGACTTCATGTAGCTCTAGTGACTAATAGACCCTGCTGGAGTGACTTCCTGTAGCTCTAGTGACTAATAGACCCTGCTGGAGTGACTTCCTGTAGCCCTAGTGACTAACATACCCTGCTGGGGTGACTTCCTGTAGTTCTAGTGACTAACAGACCCTGCTGGGGTGACTTCCTGTAGCTCTAGTGACTAATAGACCCTGCTGGAGTGACTTCCTGTAGCTCTAGTGACTAACAGACCCTGCTGGGTGACTTCCTGTAGCTCTAGTGACTAACAGACCCAGCTGGAGTGACTTCCTGTAGCTCTAGTGACTAATAGACCCTGCTGGGGTGACTTCCTGTAGCTCTAGTGACTAATAGACCCTGCTGGAATTACTTCGTGTAGCTCTAGTGACTAATAGACCCTGCTGGAGTGACTTCCTGTAGTTCTAGTGACTAATAGACCCTGCTGGAGTGACTTCCTGTAGCTCTAGTGACTAACAGACCCTGCTGGGTGACTTCCTGTAGCTCTAGTGACTAACAGACCCTGCTGGGTGACTTCCTGTAGCTCTAGTGACTAACAGACCCAGCTGGAGTGACTTCCTGTAGCTCTAGTGACTAATAGACCCTGCTGGGGTGACTTCCTGTAGCTCTAGTGACTAATAGACCCTGCTGGAGTGACTTCCTGTAGCTCTAGTGACTAACAGACCCTGCTGGAGTGACTTCCTGTAGCTCTAGTGACTAATAGACCCTGCTGGGGTGACTTCCTGTATCTCTAGTGACTAATAGACCCTGCTGGAGTGACTTCCTGTAGCTCTAGTGACTAACAGACCCAGCTGGAGTGACTTCCTGTAGCTCTAGTGACTAATAGACCCTGCTGGAGTGACTTCCTGTAGTTCTAGTGACTAACAGACCCTGCTGGAGTGACTTCCTGTAGCTCTAGTGACTAACAGACCCTGCTGGAGTGACTTCCTGTAGCTCTAGTGACTAACAGACCCTGCTGGGGTGACTTCCTGTAGCTCTAGTGACTAACAGACCCTGCTGGGGTGACTTCCTGTAGCTCTAGTGACTAATAGACCCTGCTGGAGTGACTTCCTGTAGCTCTAGTGACTAATAGACCCTGCTGGGGTGACTTCCTGTAGCTCTAGTGACTAATAGACCCTGCTGGGGTGACTTCATGTAGCTCTAGTGACTAACAGACCCTGCTGGGGTGACTTCCTGTAGCTCTAGTGACTAATAGCCCCTGCTGGAGTGACTTCCTGTAGCTCTAGTGACTAACAGACCCTGCTGGAGTGACTTCCTGTAGCTCTAGTGACTAACAGACCCTGCTGGAGTGACTTCCTGTAGCTCTAGTGACTAACAGACCCAACTGGAGTAACTTCCTGTAGCTCTAGTGACTAATAGACCCTGCTGGGGTGACTTCCTGTAGTTCTAGTGACTAATAGCCCCTGCTGGAGTGACTTCCTGTAGCTCTAGTGACTAACATACCCTGCTGGGGTGACTTCCTGTAGCTCTAGTGACTAACAGACCCTGCTGGAGTGACTTCCTGTAGCTCTAGTGACTAATAGCCCCTGCTGGGGTGACTTCCTGTAGCTCTAGTGACTAACAGACCCAGCTGGAGTGACTTCCTGTAGCTCTGGTGACTGATAGCCCCTGCTGGGGTGACTTCCTGTAGCTCTAGTGACTAACAGACCCTGCTGGAGTGACTTCCTGTAGCTCTAGTGACTAACAGACCCTGCTGGAGTGACTTCCTGTAGCTCTAGTGACTAACAGACCCTGCTGGAGTGACTTCATGTAGCTCTAGTGACTAATAGACCCTGCTGGAGTGACTTCCTGTAGCTCTAGTGACTAACAGACCCAGCTGGAGTGACTTCCTGTAGTTCTAGTGACTAATAGCCCCTGCTGGAGTGACTTCCTGTAGTTCTAGTGACTAACAGACCCTGCTGGAGTGACTTCCTGTAGCTCTAGTGACTAACAGACCCTGCTGGGTGACTTCCTGTAGCTCTAGTGACTAATAGCCCCTGCTGGAGTGACTTCCTGTAGCTCTAGTGACTAACAGACCCAGCTGGAGTGACTTCCTGTAGCTCTAGTGACTAATAGCCCCTGCTGGGGTGACTTCCTGTAGTTCTAGTGACTAACAGACCCTGCTGGAGTGACTTCCTGTAGCTCTAGTGACTAACAGACCCTTCTGGAGTGACTTCCTGTAGCTCTAGTGACTAATAGACCCTGCTGGAGTGACTTCCTGTAGCTCTAGTGACTAATAGCCCCTGCTGGGGTGACTTCCTGTAGCTCTAGTGACTAACATACCCTGCTGGAGTGACTTCTTGTAGCTCTAGTGACTAATAGCCCCTGCTGGAGTGACTTCCTGTAGCTCTAGTGACTAACAGACCCAGCTGGAGTGACTTCATGTAGCTCTAGTGACTAATAGCTCCTGCTGGGGTGACTTCCTGTAGCTCTAGTGACTAACAGACCCTGCTGGAGTGACTTCCTGTAGCTCTAGTGACTAATAGACCCTGCTGGAATGACTTCATGTAGCTCTAGTGACTAATATACCCTGCTGGAGTGACTTCCTGTAGTTCTAGTGACTAACAGACCCTGCTGGGGTGACTTCCTGTAGCTCTAGTGACTAATAGACCCTGCTGGAATGACTTCATGTAGCTCTAGTGACTAATAGACCCTGCTGGAGTGACTTCCTGTAGCTCTAGTGACTAATAGACCCTGCTGGAGTGACTTCCTGTAGCCCTAGTGACTAACATACCCTGCTGGGGTGACTTCCTGTAGTTCTAGTGACTAACAGACCCTGCTGGGGTGACTTCCTGTAGCTCTAGTGACTAATAGACCCTGCTGGAGTGACTTCCTGTAGCTCTAGTGACTAACAGACCCTGCTGGGTGACTTCCTGTAGCTCTAGTGACTAACAGACCCAGCTGGAGTGACTTCCTGTAGCTCTAGTGACTAATAGACCCTGCTGGGGTGACTTCCTGTAGCTCTAGTGACTAATAGACCCTGCTGGAATTACTTCCTGTAGCTCTAGTGACTAATAGACCCTGCTGGAGTGACTTCCTGTAGCTCTAGTGACTAATAGACCCTGCTGGAGTGACTTCCTGTAGCTCTAGTGACTAACAGACCCTGCTGGGTGACTTCCTGTAGCTCTAGTGACTAACAGACCCTGCTGGGTGACTTCCTGTAGCTCTAGTGACTAACAGACCCAGCTGGAGTGACTTCCTGTAGCTCTAGTGACTAATAGACCCTGCTGGGGTGACTTCCTGTAGCTCTAGTGACTAATAGACCCTGCTGGAGTGACTTCCTGTAGCTCTAGTGACTAACAGACCCTGCTGGAGTGACTTCCTGTAGCTCTAGTGACTAATAGACCCTGCTGGGGTGACTTCCTGTATCTCTAGTGACTAATAGACCCTGCTGGAGTGACTTCCTGTAGCTCTAGTGACTAACAGACCCAGCTGGAGTGACTTCCTGTAGCTCTAGTGACTAATAGACCCTGCTGGAGTGACTTCCTGTAGTTCTAGTGACTAACAGACCCTGCTGGAGTGACTTCCTGTAGCTCTAGTGACTAACAGACCCTGCTGGAGTGACTTCCTGTAGCTCTAGTGACTAACAGACCCTGCTGGGGTGACTTCCTGTAGCTCTAGTGACTAACAGACCCTGCTGGGGTGACTTCCTGTAGCTCTAGTGACTAATAGACCCTGCTGGAGTGACTTCCTGTAGCTCTAGTGACTAATAGACCTTGCTGGGGTGACTTCCTGTAGCTCTAGTGACTAATAGACCCTGCTGGGGTGACTTCATGTAGCTCTAGTGACTAACAGACCCTGCTGGGGTGACTTCCTGTAGCTCTAGTGACTAATAGACCCTGCTGGAGTGACTTCCTGTAGTTCTAGTGACTAATAGACCCTGCTGGAGTGACTTCATGTAGCTCTAGTGACTAACAGACCCTGCTGGAGTGACTTCCTGTAGTTCTAGTGACTAACAGACCCTGCTGGAGTGACTTCCTGTAGCTCTAGTGACTAATAGACCCTGCTGGGGTGACTTCCTGTAGCCCTAGTGACTAACAGACCCTGCTGGGGTGACTTCCTGTAGCTCTAGTGACTAACATACCCTGCTGGAGTGACTTCCTGTAGCTCTAGTGACTAATAGACCCTGCTGGAGTGACTTCCTGTAGTTCTAGTGACTAACAGACCCTGCTGGAGTGACTTCCTGTAGCTCTAGTGACTAACAGACCCTGCTGGAGTGACTTCCTGTAGCTCTAGTGACTAACAGACCCTGCTGGGGTGACTTCCTGTAGCTCTAGTGACTAACAGACCCTGCTGGGGTGACTTCCTGTAGCTCTAGTGACTAATAGACCCTGCTGGAGTGACTTCCTGTAGCTCTAGTGACTAATAGACCCTGCTGGGGTGACTTCCTGTAGCTCTAGTGACTAATAGACCCTGCTGGGGTGACTTCATGTAGCTCTAGTGACTAACAGACCCTGCTGGGGTGACTTCCTGTAGCTCTAGTGACTAATAGACCCTGCTGGAGTGACTTCCTGTAGTTCTAGTGACTAATAGACCCTGCTGGAGTGACTTCCTGTAGCTCTAGTGACTAACAGACCCTGCTGGAGTGACTTCCTGTAGTTCTAGTGACTAACAGACCCTGCTGGAGTGACTTCCTGTAGCTCTAGTGACTAATAGACCCTGCTGGGGTGACTTCCTGTAGCCCTAGTGACTAACAGACCCTGCTGGGGTGACTTCCTGTAGCTCTAGTGACTAACAGACCCTGCTGGAGTGACTTCATGTAGCTCTAGTGACTAATAGACCCTGCTGGAGTGACTTCCTGTAGCTCTAGTTACTAACAGACCCTGCTGGGGTGACTTCCTGTAGCTCTAGTGACTAACAGACCCTGCTGGAGTGACTTCCTGTAGCTCTAGTGACTAATATACCCTGCTGGAGTGACTTCCTGTAGTTCTAGTGACTAATAGACCCTGCTGGAGTGACTTCCTGTAGCTCTAGTGACTAACAGACCCTGCTGGAGTGACTTCCTGTAGCTCTAGTGACTAACAGACCCTGCTGGAGTGACTTCCTGTAGCTCTAGTGACTAATAGACCCTGCTGGGGTGACTTCCTGTAGCTCTAGTGACTAATAGCCCCTGCTGGGGTGACTTCCTGTAGCTCTAGTGACTAATAGACCCTGCTGGGGTGACTTCCTGTAGCTCTAGTGACTAATAGACCCTGCTGGGTGACTTCCTGTAGCTCCAGTGACTAATAGACCCTGCTGGAGTGACTTCCTGTAGCTCTAGTGACTAACAGACCCTGCTGGGGTGACTTCCTGTAGCTCTAGTGACTAACAGACCCAGCTGGAGTGACTTCCTGTAGCTCTAGTGACTAACAGACCCTGCTGGAGTGACTTCCTGTAGCTCTAGTGACTAACAGACCCTGCTGGGGTGACTTCTTGTAGCTCTAGTGACTAACAGACCCTGCTGGAGTGACTTCCTGTAGCTCTAGTGACTAACAGACCCTGCTGGGGTGACTTCCTGTAGCTCTAGTGACTAATAGACCCTGCTGGGGTGACTTCCTGTAGCTCTAGTGACTAACAGACCCTGCTGGAGTGACTTCCTGTAGCTCTAGTGACTAATAGACCCTGCTGGAGTGACTTCCTGTAGCTCTAGTGACTAACAGACCCTGCTGGGGTGACTTCCTGTAGCTCTAGTGACTAATAGACCCTGCTGGAGTGACTTCCTGTAGCTCTAGTGACTAACAGACCCTGCTGGGGTGACTTCCTGTAGCTCTAGTGACTAACAGACCCTGCTGGAGTGACTTCCTGTAGCTCTAGTGACTAACAGACCCTGCTGGGTGACTTCCTGTAGCTCTAGTGACTAACAGACCCTGCTGGGGTGACTTCCTGTAGCTCTAGTGACTAATAGCCCCTGCTGGGGTGACTTCCTGTAGTTCTAGTGACTAATAGCCCCTGCTGGGGTGACTTCCTGTAGCTCTAGTGACTAATAGACCCTGCTGGAGTGACTTCCTGTAGCTCTAGTGACTAATAGACCCTGCTGGAGTGACTTCCTGTAGCTCTAGTGACTAATAGACCCTGCTGGAGTGACTTCCTGTAGCTCTAGTGACTAATAGACCCTGCTGGAGTGACTTCCTGTAGCTCTAGTGACTAACAGACCCTGCTGGGTGACTTCCTGTAGCTCTAGTGACTAATAGCCCCTGCTGGAGTGACTTCCTGTAGCTCTAGTGACTAATAGCCCCTGCTGGGGTGACTTCCTGTAGTTCTAGTGACAAATAGACCCTGCTGGGTGACTTCCTGTAGCTCTAGTGACTAACAGACCCTGCTGGAGTGACTTCCTGTAGCTCTAGTGACTAACAGACCCTGCTGGAGTGACTTCCTGTAGCTCTAGTGACTAACAGACCCTGCTGGAGTGACTTCCTGTAGCTCTAGTGACTAATAGACCCTGCTGGAGTGACTTCCTGTAGTTCTAGTGACTAATAGACCCTGCTGGGTGACTTCCTACTCAGAGGTCTCTGATTCACCTGATGTATGAGACTAAAGGTACTCTCTCTCTCTCTCTCTCTCTCTCTCTCTCTCTCTCTCTCTCTCTCTCTCTCTCTCTCTCTCTCTCTCTCTCTCTCTCTCTCTCTCTCCAGCCACACGGAGCTCTAAGGGCCTCCAGGCTTCTCGTTGGATAAAGACAAACAACAAACAAAGAGTGTTCTTCTGCTCTCCCCTGCAACTGGAGGCATGCTAAATGAAACGTCCGGGCTGACTGTGATTACACCGACTAATCCAACAGCACCTGCTCTCTCTCTTAAAGGCCCTCCCATAGTCGAGCAGACTGTACACAGAGCAGACACCGCGGAGGTCCGCGCGGACTCTTTGAGCTTTGATCTCAGCGGACAGCAGACCCACAGCAGAGTCCAAGTGCGAAGCTAGGATTTTCTGACGCGCGGACGTCCGCGCCGCTGACTTGGTGTCACACAGACATCGAACTGCATTTAATGTGACGCCGATCTGCATTTTACTCTGAACACTCGCTCTGTGCCAAGAGAGATGTTTGAATGGCTTTTCTAAATGAAGTGTGTAAAATTGCCAGTTTTATTTCGAAATATTGGAAACGGAGATAACATAGAATGTTATCTCCGTTTCCAATATTTTGAAATAAAACTGGTGCTTTTATTTCATGCAATGCGTGTCATTTCAGCACCACGCGCTGTCCACCTCAAGCCTATACGGTACATTGCATCTCGCTGCCTATACAGGGCCGTAGCCAGGGTTTAGAAATTAGGGAGGTCCATTTATTTTTTTGGCCCAGACCGGCCCACTATAATCGGTCGGACACCACCCAGCCAGGGTTTAGAAATTAGGGAGGTCCATTTATTTTTTTGGCCCAGACCGGCCCACTATAATCGGTCGGACACCACCCACCAGTACACCATCCTTACGGTCCCCTTAAATATGCGTACCTACTGTACTATCCCCCCCCCCAACCCATTACAAAGCTGGGTAGTAAGTGCCATGGACAAGTGGACCAGTGTACTCACTCGCTCTTGGTTGAATCTTGTTTTGGGTGGTGATGTAAAAACACCTGCATCATAGCAGGCTCAGGATGGGCAACGTAGTCTATAGCCTGTTCATCCCTGTCTCTCTCCTCCACAACCTGGCTTGACTAGACATAAGGAGAGAGATGATTACAATTAACTGGTACATTCAGGTCCAGAATTGTTGGAATCCCCTGACAAAGATGTGCAAAAAGCTGTACAATTTAAACAATACCATACTGGTAATGAGAAAATAGTTGTTTATTCAATGAATGCATGGAGCAGTTCCATCTTATTTCATTTGATACTAACTACTCAGTTCATACAGATTTCAAGTATTTAAATATCAATGATGAATATTGCATAAGGTTTACACAGTTAATAGATCACCTTCTTGTTTTATATTCATCGTATATGGCAATTAAATCAATGGTGTGTTTGTTTGGGGAGTTTGACCTATGTGCCTACCACGTGAAGGTGCATGATCAATGGACAGCACAAAAACAATTTGTGTAGGTGGAGACTAGAGCTACCACAGATAGTAATAAGTTATTAAGAGTAAGTAATCCATACCATATATATCCTAATAGTTACCTTATTACCATATTGGCTGAAAACAAACTTTGCTGCCTGTTGTGAATGTGTTTTTCCCTGTAGGCTAATACATAAGTAGGCATACATTTTTGCAGTTGAGGAAAAATTTGCAGTTGAGTAGGCTATAATGTGCTGTGTTTTTATGTCTTCCATCGAGGACCACCTTGGAAATAAGTGTTAATGCTTGTTAATGAATGCTTTTAGGTGATATCCTCAGGAATACAAATTGGTCAAGATCATTTGTTTTTATGATGTGTTTTTAATTTCCAAATGAATCTAATCAAATAAAAAAGCAGTTTTTGCAGTTGAGCTACTGGTGTTGTATATTATACAGCCTTTTCATGCATCTTTATCAAGGGAACCCTTATCCTAATGATTTAAAAAATAATATTATGATGATACGATATGGACCTAGTAGTTGGGTCATCTGTGGCACTTCGTTTCTCAATGGATATTTTAAAAAGGCGGGGGAAATTTGTGAGAGACCAAAATCCAAAATGGCTGCCGTGGAAATTAACTTTTTAATGGTTTGACCTACAATGATGCCCAATACATGGTACCAGCCCCCTCTCAGTAATGTACCAGCCCCTCTCAGTCATGTACCAGCCAGCCCCTCTCAGTCATGTACCAGCCCTCTCTCAGTCATGTATACCAGCCCCCTCTGTCATCTACCAGCCCCCTCTCAGTCATGTACCACAGCCCCATCTGAGTCATGTACCAGCCCCCTCTCAGTCATGTACCAGCCCCCTCTCAGTCATGTACCAGCCCCCTCTCAGTCATGTACCAGCCCCCTCTCAGTCATGTACCAGCCCCCTCTCAGTCATGTACCAGCCTCCTCTCAGTCATGTACCACAGCCCCATCTCAGTCATGTACCATAGCCCCATCTCAGTCATGTACCACAGCCCCCTCTCAGTCATGTATACCAGCCCCCTCTCAGTAATGTATACCAGCCCCCTCTCAGTCATGTACCAGCCCTCTCTCAGTCATGTACCAGCCCCCTCTCAGTGATGTACCAGCCAGCCCCCTCTCAGTCATGTACCACAGCCCCCTCTCAGTCATGTACCACAGCCCCCTCTCAGTCATGTACCACAGCCCCCTCTCAGTCATGTACCAGCCCCTCTCAGTCATGTACCAGCCCCCTCTCAGTCATGTACCACAGCCCCCTCTCAGTCATGTACCACAGCCCCCTCTCAGTCATGTACCAGCCCCATCTCAGTCATGTACCAGCCCCCCTCTCAGTCATATACCTGCACGACTGGCGGGGGGGGTGCTTAGTAAGAGATGTGATTGGGCCAACCCAGTGTCAGTCAGTACCAATGGGCCGATGTCTCAGCCTAGTAGTGGGCCGGTCGTTGACAAAAAAAAAAAAAAAAACGATTAAAAAAAATGATATAATTTTTTTTTTTTTTAAATAGTTACCGAGGTCCGGACCTCGGTGACCTCATAGCTGGCTACGGCCATGTGCCTATATACCTGTTATTCAAGTGCATAAAACTGCCCGTTTTATTATCGAAATATTGGAAACGGAGATAACATACTCTTTATTTTGACATCGGATGATGACGACATGACAGAAGTTGAACAGCGTGGGGACAATTGTGTAAACTGGCGCGTGACATGCCAATTGGTCCGCGGAGGTCCGCTCGACTATGAAAGCTCAAAGAGTCCAGTGGACCTCCGCGGAGTCTGCTCTGTGTACAGTCTGCTCGACTATGGGAGGGCCTTTATACTTGGAATACTGGTCAGGCTCTGTAGGACACTGGTTGTCAACCAGGGGGTCCGGGGCCCTCCAAGGGTCCTTGAGGAAGTTCCAGGAGGTCCCTGGAAAAATAGGGCCAATAGCCCAATGAGAGAATAATATACTGACTATTGTGATTTTAGTATGAACTATACATATCTGAGACAAAAACCTATTCAAACAGGGCTCCGAAGCCTAATTTATATACATTCGGGAGAAAACAGCTGCTGTAGGAGATCTAGAAGTTTCTCCATTATGCAATTGTAACATGGTGTCATTATGTGATTGTAACATGACATCATTAATTCATTATGTGATTGTAACATGACATCATTATGTGATTGTAACATGACATCATTATGTGATTGTAACATGACATCATTATGTTACTGTAACATGACATCATTATGTTATTGTAACATGACATCATTATGTGATTGTAACATGACATCATTATGTGATTGTAACATGACATCATTATGTTACTGTAACATGACATCATTATGTTATTGTAACATGACATCATTATGTTATTGTAACATGACATCATTATGTTACTGTAACATGCCATCATTATGTTATTGTAACATGATGACATCATTATGTTACTGTAACATGACATCATTATGTTATTGTAACATGACATCATTATGTTACTGTAACATGACATCATTATGTTATTGTAACATGACATCATTATGTTACTGTAACATGACATCATTATGTTATTGTAACATGACATCATTATGTTATTGTAACATGATGACATCATTATGTTACTGTAACATGACATCATTATGTTATTGTAACATGATGACATCATTATGTTACTGTAACATGACATCATTATGTTATTGTAACATGACATCATTATGTTATTGTAACATGACATCATTATGTTACTGTAACATGACATCATTATGTTATTGTAACATGATGACATCATTATGTTACTGTAACATGACATCATTATGTTATTGTAACATGATGACATCATTATGTGATTGTAACATGACATCAGTATGTTACTGTAACATGACATCATTATGTTACTGTAACATGACATCATTATGTTACTGTAACATGACATCATTATGTTATTGTAACATGATGACATCATTATGTTACTGTAACATGATGACATCATTATGTTACTGTAACATGACATCATTATGTTACTGTAACATGACATCATTATGTTACTGTAACATGACATCATTATGTTATTGTAACATGATGACATCATTATGTTATTGTAACATGATGACATCATTATGTTATTGTAACATGATGACATCATTATGTTACTGTAACATGACATATATTTTTTTTTTTTTTTTTTTTTTATCTTTTTCCCCCTCCATTTTCCTCCGATTTTCTCCCATCCCAATGTTAGTCGTATGCCAATTCCCAGTCCCTTCCTGGTCGCTGCGCACTTACCCCCCACAGTCAGATCATCTGGGAGAGTGGAGGCTACCACGTGCTTCCTCCGACACACGTCCAGCCAATCACTGCTTCTTTTCACCTGGCAGCGCGGATTCTCATCGAGAGGGCGTAGCGTGTGGGAGGACCACACTATCCCCCTCAAGTCCTATCCGCGCTTAGCAGGCGCCCCAACCGAACTGTAGGAGTCGCTGTTTACAACGACCCGGACCCACCCCGCCAGCTTCTCCCACCCTCTAATACAGCCAATTGTATTAGTGCAGACGGCCAGCCAAGCTGGTGACAACCCCGGAGCTGTGAGCTGGATTCGAACAGGCGAATCCAGCCCACAGCTCCGGGGTTGGTGACGAACGCAATCTCCGCTCGGCCACCTAACCGCCCCTAACATGACATCATTATGTTACTGTAACATGACATCATAACATGACATCATTATGTTACTGTAACATGACATCATTATGTTATTGTAATATGGCATTGGTGGTGGTTTTTTAAGGTTTGATCCAAAGCAGTTTTCCAAAATATGTCATGCTTCATTATCTCTGAATTAATTCAGGCCAGTGCATTCAAACTCTTGATTGCTCTCTCTCTCTCTCTCTCTCTCTCTCTCTCTCTCTCCTCTCTCTCTCTCTCTCTCTCTCTCTCTCTCTCTCTCTCTCTCTCTCCTCTCTCTCTCTCTCTCTCTCTCTCTCTCTCTCTCTCTCTCTCCCTCTCTCTCACTCTCTCTCTCTCTCTCTCTCTCTCTCTCTCTCTCTCTCTCTCTCTCTCTCTCTCCTCTCTCTCTCTCTCTCTCTCTCTGGCTTGAACTACAGCTGCACCTACTGGTAACAGAGAAGCACATTCATCGCCGTGTGTCTCACATCAGAGTGACGGGGGGCCATGCGACACACAGGAGGCCTGTAGAACAGAGCTTCAGAAAAGTCAACCAGTGATCGCAGCAGAGCGCAGATGCCTCACGTCAGTTTGAAAATAGTTCTCCCTCGTGCACGAATCAGAAGAATCTCACAACAAGCAAAAGAGTGTAGTAGTTGTTTTATTTAGACACGAGGAATGTCACACAGGTATCCGGTTTCTCTGCGGCAGAGTGGAAGACATCAACTTTAACGGCTGTTTTCCCTTCAACCCCCCCCCCCCCCCCCCCCCACACACACACACAAAAAAAAAGCCATCTCTTCCTCTGCCACCCATTTTACACACTTTGAAACGCTGTGAAGGTCAGGGGTCAGAGGTTAAAGAGAGGTTTCTTTTCACACTCCCACGCCCCCCCCCCCCCCCCCCCGCTAGTCACAGCAACGCTACAGGTGCGGGGCGTCTATGAAACAACTTAAATGCCCCTGAGAACAAAAATACACCCTTAATTGTTCCCTGTGACGAACGGGGCTGGAGAGAAGAAGAAAAAAAGTGCTCTTTGTTATTGCATCTTATCACATTATTTTTCCAGTCATAACTAGGGTAGCGGAGGGAGGGAGGGGGGGGGGGGGGGGTTGTGAGTTCACAGTGGTGGGCTGTGACAGTAACTCCTCCTGTCACCTGCTTTCATACGCCAGGGGGGTGAGCGCGCGTACGGTGTGAGAGGCGCGGGGCTGACACCCCTGACGCGGCTGGACCTAATGAGAGCTGAAGGGAGCCTGTCAGCGGAGTGACACGCTAAAGCAGCCCTGTCGCGGCTCCGACTCCGGCTTTTATGCAAAACCCAGCCCCTGCGTTTTACTTGGAGATGACCTTCCGAAGTTCACTGGAAGCCTCAGCAGATACCGTCATGGAAGGGGGGGGGGGTCGAGGTCGAAGCTAAAACCTCCTCGAATGAGGTTTTAACATAACGTGCACGTGTACACGCACACAGACACACACATGCACACACTCACGTCCCCCCAAATATTCACCTCGGAAAGTTCAACTGCTGGATAAGGCGCAGGAGTGTTGTGAGTTCTGAGTGTTCATTAAAGTTTTGGGAAGCGCCGATTTGCATGTCCCTGTGGTGAATATGAATACATGGAAAAAACACTGAGCGCAGAGCGGTGTCAGGGGCGTGCGGCACGTGTTTGTGTTTGAGGTAAACAGGACGTTTGCATAAGAACAGGGTTTGGGTATAGAAGCGGTTGTGGCCTTGCTTGGGATGAGGGAGATGGGATTCTACAAAGTTTGGGGGAAGTTTGGTGAACAAAGAGGTGGACCGGTGGTTTACCTCTGTGGTTTTCTCTTGGATCAGTTCAGTATTTACCCTAAGGAGCTGTTAAAAAAAACGTTATAGATTTAGCTGCCGTCGTAACAGCATGACATATACGGTTTGTTTAGGGAATATATTCATTTGACATGAGAGTTAGCATAATGTTAGCTAACCTTTAGGCACGACTCCTGCGAAAACCACTGCTTTTAATTTATTGGAAGTAGCAGGCAATAGGACTGGGAACCACAGCCAATAAATCTGCAAACAAATTTGCAAATCAAACGCTGATTTGTCAAAAGCTAAACTCACTATTTACCTCGCCGTATGACATATTCAGCATAGCTATTAATCAGTTTCAGATGTTAACTTTTTTTTTACGCAAACCTGCTCGGTTTCAAGGTAGTCCCTCGACGTCGTAATTCTTTAGAATCACTCCATTTAAGCTGGAATTGTAACGGGGGTTCCGCTCTCTAAATCTCCGACACAGTCCTATATTCCTGTCAAGGCTAACATGAAGTTATTTCTCATTTGTCTGAATGGTCAGAGTAATTTGTGTGAATGCGTTTTCATACCTCCCCGGTGATCCATAAATCATAAGCGGCTCTTTACGGCCCTCCGACACCATTTGTTTCCCTCTGTTTATTCCCTTGCGGTCACCCAAGGCCTGATTCATCGTGAGACAAATGTATCTCGCGGAACTGGTAATGATGTGGTCAATCTGAATGATTTTGTGTTCCTTTTTTCAAAACGGATAGCTTCATTACAAATTTAGAATCAAGATAAAAAAAAAATTTAAAAGTACTATCACTGAAAATACTACCAATGTTTGGGGAAAAAACGAAGTTAAAGAATGATCAGGCTTCTTTGGGCAATTGATTCAACAAAACTTTACTCACTCCGTTGGTGTCTGGCAACATTTAGAATATTCTACTCTCACCAGACTCGTTTCAAAGAGTCGTTACTGCGCCTGGCTGTTCCAGAGGGCCAAACTGACAAGTTGGAATCTATCATCTTCCTCAGTGTGTGTGTGTGTGTGTGTGTGTGTGTGTGAGTGTGCGTTCATGTGTGTGTGAGTGTGCGTTTGTGTGTGTGTGTGTGTGTGTGTGTGTGTGGGCGTGGGGTGTATGTGAGAGAGCGTTATTCCACTTTAGCAACGGCAGTGGGAAAACAATTGTTCCTGACTGATTTTCCTCTAACCCCGTAATGAAGCCCATGTGTACGACTGGCCTTTCAACAAGCTGCAAATCTGCGCACGGGGCGACCAGGGCCCACTCTCCACTTGATTAAAGCAACAGCCACTCACCTGCTCCTCATTAGGCCGCACCAGGAACCGGGGGGACCGCCGAGCCAAAGAAGTTAGCACCTGTATGTTTCGATTCCACATGCCTTCTCTACATATATGTGATATTTGTGTGTATTAAGATGACAGGCTTTTATAAATTATGGCGTGGAATTAGCGGGGGTGACGCTGTCGCGGCCCGCGAGGGGAAGGCGGAAAGAGAGAGAGAGGGAGGGGTGGGGTGGGGGCGCAGAGGCGGAGGGAGAGTGAGAGAGAGAGAGAGAGAGAGAGAGAGAGAGAGAGAGAGAGAGAGAGAGAGAGAGAGAGAGAGAGAGAGAGAGAGAGAAAAGGGCTCGTGGGTGGAGAAACAGCAGAGAGACGCTTGAGGTCCGCGGAGATAGATGTGGGGACCCGGGCTTGGAAACACTCGTTAGCAATAATCAGGCTCCCTAAAAGAGAGCAGATGGTGACAGCGAGAAGGAAACAATGGAAAACACTCCAGAATAACCAAGAGAACCAAGACTCGTTTCACTATAGATATCCTTATCATTTGTAAAACGCTTTTCACACACAAAAGAAAACGCACCGCGCGGAATAACATCCCGAAGATAAAGACGTGGTCATCAGCTATGCGGTAACGGGAGGCTTTTGAACCGCACGTGGGGGGGAAAACGCTGTATAAGTAATGCAGATGTATGCGACGGTAAATGCGCACAGACTGGTCATTACAGAGGAGCCCCGAAACCCGAGGGGCACACGTTGGGATGAGTTGATCAGAGGCGTGTTGTTTCTGCCCGCTCCCTGCTAGCCGTTGACACTCATGACCTCTTCCTGCTCTGAATGGAGGCATATTAACACTCCGGGCTCTGAGCAACATTTAACCAATTTGGCAAATTATCTGTGGGGCCACATTTATAGGGCTTCCTCATTATCCGCCAGGCTGAGAAAACCCCAACGCGGTGCTACGGGGAGAGAGAGAGCGAGAGAGAGAGAGAGAGAGAGAGAGAGCGAGAGAGCGAGAGAGAGAGAGAGAGAGAGAGAGAGGAACGATGGGGTGATGGGCAGTGATGGAGGGTCGGGGCTACAGAGAGCCCTCTCCCATTTCCATACATTACCGCTGCTTCGCCTTTCTCAGCCTCCAATAGAGGAAGCACCTGTTAGTCTCTCAGTCTAACCCCCCCCCCCTCTCTCTCTCTCTCTCTCTCTCTCTCTCCACTCTTTCATCTCTCCCTCCATCCTTCCAGCCTCCTCGAGCCCCAAAACCCCCCTAGAATCACTCCACGCAAACAGGTGCTCCCCGTCAAACAAGCAGGTTCTCCACGCGGCCAGCAGAGAGGCCGAGCCCCAGAGAGAGAGAGAGAGAGAGAGGGAGCTGACCGGGGGCCAGCGTGGGCCCAGGGAAGAGGAGGGGGCACCTGGAGCCCCGGTGGTGGTGGGGGTGGTGTGTGTGTGTGTCCCCCCCCCCCCGGGAGCAGGGTAATACTGAGCCCAGGTGTTTGATACCATCACTACTTATTTACCACGCGCGGACGTACAGTCGTACCTCGGGCCTTCGACGCCAAACAAATTGTCGGAGTGGAGGGTTTGTAAAAGAAACGTCTGTTCTATCGGCGGAGGGGTTTAAACTTAATTCGATCGGGCATGTGTACTCTGGGGGCGAGGAGCGGAGAACATCTGCATTCAGTGGCATGGCCCCATTTGTTGCAATTTTGGGTCTCATTTCCATTTGCAAGAGAGATAACTGCTTGCATATGGAAGCAATAGATAGAAGAGGTCAATGCAATTTCTTTCACTGGGGGGGAGGGGGGGGAAGCAGTGGGGAGAAAATCCCTTATGCAGTCATCTCTGTTGGCTTGGGAAGAAACGAAGATGTGGGTTTTTTGGGGGGAAAAGGAATTCCTTTCAGTCCACTGATTCCTTGATTCCTTTACCAGCAGGAAGAATCCGGCGCTCTCTCCAAACCCGCTCCAATCACTCCTATTATCGCTGATTGGATCTGGTGACATGATGTTGCTGGGCTGATCCCTGCGTTCTCGTCCCTTCCCTGAGGGCGGGCGTCTCCAATGACATCCTATTCACCGTGTAGTATATAGAGGCTCAAGGTTCAGTGTCAAATAGGGCTTCTATGTAGCAGGCGCTCAAACAGGAAGAACTAAAGATAACACGTAGCAGTGTTGTAGTCGAGTCACGAAAATCACGGTCGAGTCCACTCCACAGATGTCTGTTGAAGTTTGTTTACATATCGAACATCTAGCAGTGCTGGAATTTGATGTAAAATCTGTGTAAGCAAAGCGCACGATTCGGGGGTGTCTCTTTAGGCATCAAGTACTGAACATGAGGGTATCAATGGGAATACGCATGTAGGTGGAACACACGTGCCTGCTCCTGCACAAGATTAAACAATGTTACGGTAATAATATATAGCCATCAATATCTTATGGCAAATGTGTAGGGCCTATTACAATTTATTTTTAAATAAATGACTGTATTTATCAATGAACAAGTCCGAGTCCTCGTCTGCACCTTTCCGAGTCCGAATGCAGTCAATGCTCGAGTCCAAGTCCAAGTACGAGTCATCAGTGCTCAAGTCCAAGTCGAGTTACGAGTCCTGAAAATCGGTCCAGGACTCGGACTCGGGCACTACAACACTGACACGTAGTGCTACTAGGCACCAAACATCGGCTTGGAGCACCGTCAGAGAGTAAGGGGTGAAAGTAAGGGGAGGGGGCAGCCGCCTAACCAGGCCTAATCAGGAGGGGCTGTAGTTTCTGAGCTAATTACAGGCCAAACCCGAGCTGACAGAGAGGCTGGCCAACCATAAAGTGACAAATGACCTGCTGTCAATTCAGGTGATTTAAAATCCTTGTTAGGGGCACTCTGGGGCAAGACTCAGAGCCCCCCTCCCCCAACACACACACGCACACGCACACTCACATTTTTAGAACCCTGTAAGAATTTAAAACTTTAAAACTACCGCATGTGGGTCAGCCCTCAGCTCCGTCCACAGATACAGTCACCAACTTTTACATATGCTATCGCTAATGACCGAAATGTGGTAGAACTTAAGGCTAATTTTAAGCAGCAACACTGTCAATTGTGATCGATGGTTTCAGTGTTTTTGAAGTGGAGGTGAGTCGTTTTCGGAGGGAGGGGGAGGGCCGGGGGGTGCGGTATAGGCCATCCCTCGTGTTTTTTCCGATACTACAGTATGTTTGGAGAGAGGGAGCAAAACGGCAACCGTTGTATCTAAGGGAGGGATTATGCGTTTGGTTGCGTGTGTCTGTCTGTCTGTCTGTGTTTAGGAGCTAATCTTGCCAACTCCATGGCTGTGGTGGATGAAACCTGGCACATGGGCTGACAGCAGGCCAGGAACGTGCCTCCTGGAATATCTTTCAAATCAGGCAACAACAAGTATTTTAATACAGGTCTATCATTGTCCATTGAAATAGATATTCAGTATAAAGTTACACATTTTGAACACAAGAGGGCGACACTATAGGTTCGCTGCTCAGAGCCTCCAGTAAGCAGCTCTCTGGCACCTGTTTATTTTAACACGCAAGCAGGACACGGTGTCAAACAGTGCTAGATTATCCTCGTATAATCTCTCAATATATGCATGTTCTCTTTGACCAGGGTCGTAAATGCCTTTTTACGAACTAACTAAGGAAAAACTCCGGGGGGCCCTCGCGACTCCAGACATCGTTATGTTACAGATGAGAGGAGAATTTAAAAAAATTAACACAGAGAGCAATAATGAAAACAAGGGCCATTCTAATCTGCCTCCACTGTCCATGGATGATTCCAATCTGTTCTCTCGTACGAGACGGTCTAGAGAGCCGCCCGGCGATCACTCAATCCCAGCTCCTCAGACAAGACCCTAATAGGGCAAGTTAAACCCCCAGCTTGCAACCGGTATCAAAGTCACCAGAGAGCAATTACGCGAATAGTTAGCGCAAGACTAGAGGAATGTCCTTCTCTCCTCCCTGTAATGCGGGGACTTTGGAGACTGTAATATAATTGAGTGTCTTTTTCATTTTTTTCTTTTGCGCGTGTGATTATTTATGATTAGAAAGCGTTAGCGGAAAATCTGGAGGAGATATCTGGGAATGAAGAGTGTTTGATGCGGATCAGCGTGGCACTGATCTCCCTGATTAATTATGTCCGGAACGCGTAATGGCTGCCCGCACTGGTGGAGGGGAAGCCTCTCACAAAAAGAAAAAAACTCCAAACTTGTTTTTTTTAAGCTTTTCTTTGATCCGCAATAGCCTTCTTTATTACAGTCAGAGCGCCGCATAATTCCTGGGTGTAACATTTCATAAGGCACACGTCGGGATCAGGCGAAGTGACAAAAATTAAGGAATTAGGAGACGGAATAGTGAGGACAACAAAAAACTACTGAATCCCGTTGTTATCGGTGATCCGTTGAGACGTACCTCTCGTTTAGTTCTCCTTACCGTCCGCAACAGGCACCGAGCGTGACTTTAGTCTCCACCTGGCCCCCTTCCCCTCTCAAGTGCTTCCCCGAAGCCCTCATTTCCAAGTCAAGTCAAGTCAAGTCAAGAGTTTTATTTGTCACGGCATACAAGTATACAATGAAATGCGGGTGGTCTTGCCCGCAACGATGTGCAATACAGTGGTACAACATATAATAGAATCCAATAAAAACAACATTGTGCAATAACAGGTAGACAGTGGTGGGGCCGACAGTGGTGTCGGCTGTGGGCCTGCGCTGGGGGGTGGGGGGGCAAGGGGTTCCTAAGGGACCAGGCTAGGGCCTTCAGCAGAAGCACGGAGACCAAGCCTGGACACCACCGTGTCTCCATGAAACATCATGTTCAATCACACTCTTCAGGTACAGGTACCTATTTTTCTGTAAATCAGAGGCCAATGGAAACAACAGGGCTGGTAAGCGCACGGTTATGGGGATACTGGTGTGTTTTGTCACATTCTCTGGACATACATTCAAGTTTCTTTAATAGTTGTCATACAGAAGTACAGAATACTTTTATACAAAATGCTTCTTACTGTTACGCTCCAGAGACATTAAACAATTAGCCCTCGTCCACCCGATGCGGTTTTAGATTGAAGGCCAGGCCAGGACCGTGTGTCCAGGAGCTGACGGAAGAGAGAGAGAGAGAGAGAGAGAGAGAGAGAGAGAGAGAGAGAGAGAGAGAGAGAGAGAGAGAGAGAGAGAGAGAGAGAGAGAGAGAGAGAGAGAGAGAGAGAGCTCATTAAGAGGACCGGTGTGTGTTTAACAGATACCAAGGGCTCTCTTTCCTCCAATAACAACTCATTAATGAAGGGTTGTGTGTGCAGGGGAATTAGAAGGGCTGTAGTCATGAATCACGGGACACATCACTCTTGTGTTATTGATCTGATCCTAAACACCGGACTGACAAGGATAAACACAGCGGCAATCGGAGAGTCAGGAAAAACAATGGCCTTCTATGCGCTCCCATTTAGCCACATGCTCTCCGCTTTCACATTATATTGAATGGCTATTATATTATATTATACTTTTTACACCAGTGTGTTGTGTTGTGTCTTCACTGAATAGCTACATAATCCATTTAGTAGCACTTTTTTAAAATAGGTTACATGACGCCTGCCCCTTGGTGGTGTGGGTGGGGTCCGGCATTATGGCAGGGGACTGCCCTGTGTGTCAAATGATATCTTTCTGTTGTGTTTTTCATAATAATTGTGAAATGTAATGTTACTTCACAGTTTCAGAGAGAGAGAGAGAGAGAGAGAGAGAGAGAGAGAGAGAGAGAGAGAGAGAGAGAGAGAGAGAGAGAGAGAGAGAAAGAGAGAGCAATGGAGGGGAAGTGGCATGTAGGCTGACAGCAGGACAGGGACGTGACTCCTGAAATATTTTTCAAACCGGCCAACGACAAGTATTCTATTTTAATACATTTCCATCATTGTCCAATGAAATAGATATAGGATAAGATAAGATATTCCTTTATTAGAGTGCTATGCCGGCCGAATCCTGCTAGGTGGCAGTATCGCCCACCCTTTGAAACCTTATTTCACACTGTGTGTTTAGGGTGACCAGATGCAAAAAATCCAAAAGCAGGACAACAGTAAGATTTTGGTGGGACAGATAGATAGTGTAATTTTTTTTATTAGAATAACTGGTCTTCACCGAATAGATCAAAATAAATAAAAATTAAATACAAAATTATATCTCTCCACATTCGTCTTGGCACTGGCAGCCGGCTTGTTACCATCTAACACCTGTTTTAAATATTCAAACTTTATCACTTGACAGGAATGTCTTGTGTTCGATATTCCCTGTTAACACATAACTAGGGAAGACAGTCTATAATACAAAAATAATAATACAAATAAATTGTGTTTCTCTATTAGAATAACTGGTCTTCACCGAATAGATAAAGGTTTAAATCAAAATAAATACAAATTAAATACAAAATTATATCTCTCCACATTCGTCTTGGCACTGGCAGCCGGCGTGTGTGCCCATCTTCAGAACCATGGAAAGCACCTGGGACCATTGGGGTTTTTAATTCACTCAAACAACTCTCCACTGAGGAAGGTGCAAGCACATCCATAACTGTAGCTTTTGTACGACCACACGATATTTCTTTTGCAATCTCGGAGTCTGGCCAAATGACAGGAGCTAGCTTGCTACCACAGTCGGCTGACCTATATGAATGGGAGTGTTGTACAGTGTGATAGACGCTTGTTATCTCAGCTGCAGTGACTTTGTCCGTCTGGCTATGATTTTTTGGCTTTAAGAAGAAACCTGAATGTGTCGTTTGCCATTCTTGGTTGTAACTGCAGGTTTGTTTCTTTTTACTGCTTTCCTGCTGTTTGCTTGTAATGTTTGTTTTTTTGACAGTGCGCTAAACGTTGACAGCGCGCTAGATTGTGACAGCGCACTAAATTACTACCTAGCCAATCAGATCTGCGATATGAGGTAGTGTCACGAGCAGAGCGCTAAATTACTACCTAACCAATCAGATCTGCGATATGAGGAATCGTCACGAGCAGAGCGCTAAATTACTACCTAACCAATCAGATCTGCGATATGAGGTTGCGTCACGAGCAGAGCAATGTGTTGGACAAGAGGCGGGCTGCTACGTTTACTGTAGGGAGGGGCTTTTAGACCCATGTTTAAAAAAAATTATAATAATAATGTAAGTGGGACATCCTCTCAATATGCGGGACGCGGGACATTAGGTCAAATGGCTGTGCAGTACAACCAAAAGGGACACCTGGTCACCCTATGTGTGTTACATTATAGTCCGGGCGGAGAATTTGGACTCAGGCAAGTTAATTGCTTCATCCGAGGACCGTTCAGCACACTTCATGCATATTTTGTGCCATATCATGTCAGGGACCCGATGGACATCAATACTGGAAATCGCGATCAGACAATTGGAATATTAATTTTGGGATACCTTCTAGTAAAGATAAGGACTATATGACATCAACCCTACTTTGATCCAACAATGATTTCACGATCGCAACGATCAACGTATGTACTATTAAAAATGTATGCGGTTGCTGATGATCAGAGCATAAAAAAACTACCCGCCCCCCCCCCCCCTTTGATGCATTCATGATGAAACATAATACCTATTATATACCTTTGATTTGGAAACAGTAACGTGTCCAGGCGAGCAACGCAAACCGCTTTAGCAAAATTCACATAGCGCTCCATAACCCAGCATCCAGGAATTAGCCCGGATCACTCTGAAACTATACAATATTCACCACGGGATAACACACGAACTTATACATAAAAAAATGTACTCTTTTTTAAATGTTGGACAAGAGATAGTGACTGTCAAATGAGCCATAGTATTGTCTCCATAGCTATAATATAGAATATAGATATAGCTCTGCAAGCATTGTGACGCACAGTGAAAATGCCTATATTTTAAAGCGTGGCGCATTTACTACAGGATGAGGATAATAGCTTGTGCTCAAAGTGTTAACATTTATCATTGTCCATTGAAATAATCCTTTCCTATCTCATGAACCGTTTGTCGTAGAGACTTATGGGAGGTGTCAATGAATTCAGTACAGACTACTACTTTCATTGGTCTAGGTCAGGGAGGGGCAACTGGCGGCCCTCACCGACGTTCCATGCGGCCCCAGGCCAATATTAAAAAAAAAAAAAAAAAAAAAATTATAATATTTTTTTTATTTTTTTATTTTTTTTATTTTTTATTTTTTTATTTTTTTGTATTGTATTCGACTAAGAAGAGTTGGCAGTCAACTATGGCTCCTTTCGATCGATTAGTCGACTATTTGACTAATAGGGGTCAGCCCTAGTGTGCACATATTCAACGCTGTTGAAAGTGCCGTGCAGCAATATGGGGGTTTTGATAAACTGTCGGCTGTTGTTACCGATGGATTCGCCGGGCTTCTAAGGCAGAGTGGCGTTGAGCGTCCAATGCTGCACTGCATTATACATCAGGTAAGTTCGCTAACATAATTTCCATCTATTGTGCGTCACTATAATGACCAATGCGAGTCGAGTGTGTCAAATTATATGCGAGAGTCGTTAAATCGTTTTTCTTTTTTTTTATCTGATATAGGAGGCTCTCTGTGCCAAGAAGCTTGAATACAGCCATGTTATGGATTTGGTTACCAAGGTTACCAATCTAATTCGTGGAGGCAACAGGTCACTAAACCATAGAAAGTTTGTCTCCTTTTTGGAAGAGATGGACACTGATTATGGCGACTTGCAGCTACACACAGAAATCCGATGGCTGAGCCGTCGGAAAGTACAGGAGCGACATTGAAACACTGCAAATGCAATTCAATGATCGGTTTGAAGATTTCAACGGCATGCAGTCACGGATAGCGCTGTTTGCCCGGCCCCCTCACCGCTACGGTGTCAGAGCAGCCCCCACCGTTGCAGCTTGAACTGTGCGAGCTACAGTCAGATCCTTTTTTTCAAGCAAAGAGAAATGAGAGGGGAATTTCGTTTTGGAAACTGCTACCTGAGCCCCGCTTCCCACTCCTCAGGGACTTTGCCCTCTCTATGGCCAGTATGTTTGGGAGCACATACATACGTGAGAGCAATTTCTCAAACATGAAGCACATCAAGTCAAAGGAGAGAAACAGGCTGTCAGATGAAACATTATTTCATCTGATACAGATTGCATGCACAAACATTGAAGTTGACATTCCTGCTATTGTGCGCCAAATGGAGAGACCACAAGTGTCTCATTAAAGACAGGGGGGGGAGGAGATGATGAAGAGGTGTAGAGGGGGGAAGGAGATGATGAAGAGGTGTAGAGAGGGGGGGAGAGATGATGAAGAGGTGTAGAGAGGGGGGGGGGAGATGATGGAGAGGTGTAGAGAGGGGACCATTATTATTATTATTATTATAACCATTATTGACCCACTGTGGGCGAGGGTGAATGTCATGCCAGTTTGAGTCAATGGGAGGCATGTAGTATTGCACTTTACTTTACTTGCACTTTACTTGTTTACTTTTGTAGTGTTCAGATAACACTAATAACACAAACACAAAGCAGCATTCCTGCTGCATTTCACTACAACAGTAAATCAAAAGTGCAATAATAAATGATTTTGTTAAATGTATAAACTTGTATCCTGCTACTAAACAAAACATTCCTGAGTGCTTCATATCCATAACATGCATTTCAGTGTTATAATGTTTTGTTTAGTAGCAGGATAAAAGTTTATACATTTAACAAAATCATTTATTATTGCACTTTTGATTTACTGTTGTAGTGAAATGCAGCAGGAATGCTGCTTTGTGTTTGTTGAGCAGTGGGCTTTAAGTTCATACATTTATTTTATTAGAAGCCTTAATTATAATTGATAATTTTTGTATATATTTGGAGTCACAGCAATACTTTTAAATTCAGCTGTTTATAAATTCATAAAGTTGAAATTGCATTACTAAATGCATTTGAAATGGAATAAAAACAAAGTTACAACAAATTATAATTGTTTATATACCTTATTTATCACATCTGTGACTATTATGGGCTATTTGAGTGATGGGGTACTACTGGCGGGACTGCCGATAAACAATGCGGCCCCCCAGATTGATTGTGGACATTTTGTGGCCCTCACCATATACAAAGTTGCCCACCCCTGGTCTAGGTTAACCATGTAATAGTGTAAATAGAGTGCTAAGTAATAGTGTAATAGTGTGTAATAATGTGATAGTATAATTGTTTAATAGTGTAATAGGATGTTGTGTGTAATAGTGCAATAGTATTTAATTGTGTAATAGTGTAATAGTGTTTAATAGTGTACTAGTGTAATAGTGTAGTGCTATAGTGTGCTAGAAATGTGTGGCT
>NC_140167.1:190020409-190022909 GCF_963971535.1 Notolepis coatsorum
CCTGTGTGTTATTACCTATCAAAAGGTTCATAGTTTTTATGAAGTTCTTTACAGAGCGTCAGACAGAGGGAGAAACTAGTTTAACGGCTTGCTAAGTCAAGGCACGGCCCCACAAGATTCCAACAGCCCTTTGAGAACGTCTGGAAATGTGAAACACATGTGCTTTGATGGCATTGTTCCTTTTATTATTAGTTTGTTTTGAATTGATTGCATGATTCTGGGAGGCTTTCACTATCCATTACCATCCAGATTTGACGTGGGAGATACCATGTGCATGTTAGCTGGCCTTCCCGCACACCTTTCACAATAGAAACGTTATAAATAATCATAGGAACAGACCGTCGATGTTCACAGTGAACTGGCACTCTGGAAGAGGAGATAGTCACCAACCCAAGACACGAAATGAAGTCTACATTTATTGAATCAAATAGGACAACGGCTATTACGTCTGTGATTTATACCGCTCAAACCTTCACAAAGATTTTCATAATCCGTCCTGCGGCGTCAAGAGCTCCCCGGTCGGACGGGGGAGGAAAACGCTGCGGCCCCCGTGTTTGCCGTCCTCCGCGCCGTGGCGGGTAGCCATCGAGAGCGCGGCATTGGTCAGGAGCAATAAGCTGTCGGTGATTGGGCCTCGTTGGGTTGGATTTATTTTAATTCACTAATCCTGTAATGGTGGAGCCATGTGTCCTTGGCCGTGGGGCTCCCCACCCCGGAGTGACAGGGCCGAGCCGCGGCCAGCCTGGCTCCTCCGCCTCGCCAGAGAACTCACAGAGCCACTAAGTGGCATTTGACTCCTTAAGCTCCTGGAGGACTGAGGTTATGGTCTGGAGAGGGCGGGGGGGAGGGAGGGGAGGGAGGGAGGGGAGGGAGGGAGGGAGGGAGGGAGGGAGGGAGGGAGGGAGGGAGGGAGGGAGGGAGGGAGGGAGGGAGGGAGGGAGGGTGTGCTGGTGCTGGTGCTGGTGTTGGTGCAAAGACGGGAGGAGGGAGGGGGGGTGGGGTTGGTGGCGCGGGGGGGGCCCTAACAGACGAAACATTCACCCTAAAAAGTGCATCGCTTGGAAGGAGGAATAGACTAATAATGGGGAAATTATTTATGAACTATTTGCAGTGCACCTGAAAATACCTCCAGTGAAATTTGGCAACCTCAGCCCGCTTTGATGTCAATGGAGTGGCAATAAAAATTAGGCCTTCATTAGAGCGCGGGTCCTTTCAAACCGAATTGGCCTAGTCTGGGCTGGGTCAGAGCTCCCCTTCCTCCTTCTGGCTCCAGCAGCCACTGACACATGGAAGCAATTTGCCCTGATTCCTCCGCTGTTTTTATGATTTTCCCCCTTTAATTTTTTTTCTCACCGCGCCGCGTTCCTTTTATGTTGCATTTAGGAAATTAACACTAACCGACAAATTACTTTGTAAATAAAAGGGGTATAGCTTTAGAATGTTGGAAGCCGGGACTAGCCCAAGGGCCGGTGTTCTCTCCCGGCAACAAAGAAATCCTTGATAGCTGTTCAGATATGCCAGCCCTCAGCAGGCTTTATTTTATCAAGCGCATGCACATCATTTTTCAATTGAATTAAATGCGAGGCGCTCATTTCCCTCGTGTGCAGCAGCAGTGGCAGCGGCGGTGGTTGTGCAACGTGTTTCACTCGTGAGCTTAGAGAGAAAACGCTGCACTTGAGAAACAAAGAAAAGAGAAGGAACCAAAAAAACAGCACCCATAGCAGGGATACGAGGGTCATTTGTAAAGTACTTAGAGGTTCTGGCCAGAGCGCCCCGGCACATCTCATTCACAAAAGAAAAAACGAGGTGGGGGATGGGGGGGGGGGGGGGCAACTTAAATGAAAGTCTGCAATCTTCAGAGAGCCTGGCGCACACCAAAGTCCAAGGGATTGTAATCTGCAGAGATGTAAGCTAATTACTTAATCACTTACATTTGTAAAAATTAAATCACTTACATTTGTAAATCGTATTATTGTAAAAGAAATTGCCGCGGTGATTAAATTACCGATATTTATCTCCTAATAGCGCTGATTAGCAGGTGATGCTAATCTGTCATTCTGAAAGGCTGATATTAACGGCATCAATCTAACAAAACAATAAACACTTAATATGAAAGAGGAGTTCTGTGTGCTGCGGGGACCAGATGGCCCGCTTTAGTGAGGAATGCGCAGAATGCTAGCCTGCGCGGCCGCGCGGCTAATGATGGGAACAGAGAACTGTTGACTTTTTTAATTTAGTTGTTTTGCCCATTAACCCTTTGTCTGACACAGAAAGAAAGAACAAACACGTGAGATGGGTCCAACGGCGTTTCACCTTAAACTGAACAGAGAACTAAGTCAGGAAATCTATTCTCTCCTTTTTTTAGAGAAACACAGTGCTTTATTATTCTGAATGCAAAAGGACAAAGGGCCTATTTATTTAAAGTCGAAGAGCTCCTTGTGGTATTTGTTAACAAACAAAGACATTTGAGAACGTACAAACTATCAGACCACAATAGCAT
>NC_140167.1:190025409-190032909 GCF_963971535.1 Notolepis coatsorum
TTTGGAGACCCCCGACACTCTGGGTGAGTGCCGCGAAAGACACGGCGCTTCATAAAAAAAAAAAAAAAGGTTTCTCCTCGCCTTACAGAGCAACTGCGACTCTGGGAGTCCCGCTCGGTCGTTGTGGGACCTCTTCCCCTGATTGAGCCAACAGCTGGGATATGACATCAGCCCGCAGAGTGCTGGCCGTGTTTTCACTCACTGGAGCAATTCTGCTCTTAAAAGGCTCCATCAGTACCACTCTGGCGAGCTGCGGAGAGTCGCTTTTCATCTCTTTGGCTGTGCGATCTGCCAGCTGGTCAGACTCTGCCCCCGCGGGTGAGGAGGCCGAGAGGCTGAGGGGTTACTGTGAGTGGGTTGTTGTCTTTGCGCGCGTAGGCTACACACATTCACACAAAGGTACATGTACACACACACACACCACACACACAAATTCATAATAACAAAAGGTTCGATTTTGAAGCGATAGTTTGGATTTATTGACATTAAGTTGTATGAAATAGACTTAAGTTAGTGGTAGCGGAGTGAATGCAAAGCTATTAGCTAACTTACCGAGACATGCGGTCGGAGTTCTGGCCGGGGTTCAGAGCGAACCGGGGTCTTGAAACCAAAACGTTTTCTAACACAAAATCCTTGTCCTCCAGCACTTTTTATTTTGTATTTATTGTTTACCCAGGGACAGTGCACATGAACATCTTCAGTTTCCACATCACTGTAAATGCGCCAGATTTGAGCTAGCTATAGTTTCCATCTGTAGTCCCAGCCTAACATGCATGTGTTTTAAACCGGAGTACCCAGAGGAAACCCACGTGAACACAGGGAGAACATGCAAACTCCACACAGAAGGGCTCCCTGCTGGGGTTCGCACCCAGGACCTTCTTGCTGTGAGGCAGCAGTGCTAACCACTGTGCCACCGTGCCGCCCGTCGGACTCTGCTATCACTTGGCACTATTTAGCTTCTTGGAAAAAGCCAGTGTTTTACTACATGCTGGAGCCGGTTCACAGGTAACACGGCCTGTCAGCTGTTTAAAAATGATGGAGGACTGTGGTTTTGTGTTGGAGGTGGTTAACCCTTTGCCTGCATATTGTGGTGTGGATTAAGGCTTTTTTTGGTTCAGTGACCCTGTTTCTGCCGTTCGCTGTCTGTCTAAAGCCTCCACGTTCGCACAGGACTCAGTATGTACGTTAATAGCTTTGCATCCACTACACTACTGGCAAATTATTTCATACAACTTAATGTCCTATTAACTATTGCAACTTAAAGAGTTAGCTGAAATGCAGACTTTATTAGTTTTGTTTAGAGCAAAATGCAGAGTATTACCAGCAAATATAGAGAGGTTGTTCGTTCCCTGTCCAGATGACAGCAGAAGGAAATTCAATTGTAAGCACCAATTTGCACGAACCACCTTAAAACAAAGGTGCACCTCAGTTATAGGTATCAAACTATGAAACTCTTTGCAGAATGATGAAAAGAGTTCTACTAATTTATTTCACTTCAAAAGGTTGTACAAAGAAAAGATAAATAGACAGTAGCCTATAGCACAGTTTAGTATAATATTGCAGTTTAGCATAACAGGATAACATACAGATACAGCTGGGAAAAGTCCTGGAACAGCTGTTTGCCTGCCGTTATGACGTCGTTTTGGTGTGGTTAATGTTAACAATGACCAGCGGGGGCGCTCTCATACAGCTGGTGACAACGTGCTGGACGAGCTCCGCCCTCGGCAAAATGAGAGAGAGGCAGAGAGAGAGTGCCGTGGACTTTACTGGACTAGGAAGTAAATATTGCGTCTCTTCTGTCGGCAGTGGATTTAGCTCTCAATCAGTAAGCTCTTAATTTATATACATTACTATTGAAATGCATTTTTCTCAGTCACAGCGTTACAGACCAGCGTTAAACGTTCCAGAGACGGTAAGTTAATTTAACTTATTCTAGTCTAAAGAAACCTATATATTACTATTTGTTAATCAGAGCGTTATTTGGTTATAACACCGTGTGTGCGTCGTGTGTGTGCGTGCGTGCGCGATATATGTTACTATTGATTAATGCGTTTGTTAATATAACACTGTGTGTGCGCGCTTGATAAAACAAAGCATACTGTATTACTGTGTGTTTATATTGTGAGCAAGTCAAGCAAGTGTAATTGAACACAATACATGCTGACATCATGACATGCATCTTGCTGTTTGTCATTCTATTGCTAATGCCAGGTAATGTGAATTAATGTCACAAAACGAATCCCTTGGATAGGATAAAACAAATCATCTACTGTATTACTGTGTGTTTATATTGTGAGCAAGTCAAGCAAGTGTAATTGAACACAATACATGCCTTTTTGAAATCAACCAAGATAATGGAGAAATATCAGTCAAGTCCGAAATCGACCGTGAAACCATTGGCAACGGAAGTTTTGTTGAGGTTGTTGTGATTGTTAAGGTACATGTCTCTTTTATTTATTTATTTCCAATAATAATGATTTAAATTACTACTACTAGTCTTAGCAGTAGCAGTTGTCATAGTAGTAGTAGTAGTAGTAGTAGTAGTAGTAGTAGTAGTAGTAGTAGTAGTAGTAGCAGTAGTAGTGTAGCAGTTGTAGTAGTAGTAATAGTAGTACTAGTATTAAATATGAGCCTAGCAGTAAAGTTATCAATTATCTCCTCTCCTCTCCTCTCCTCTCCTCTCCTCTCCTCTCCTCTCTTCTCTTCTCTTCTAGGCTACTGAGGCTAATCTGAACATCCATGGGGTGTATGCCTTCACCACTGCAGAGGTACAGATCAGAATTCTCGACATAAACGACAACAAACCCGAATTCTACAGGTGCGAAGATACATGTGTCCCGCAGGACACCTTCACAGGAGAGATTATTGAGCACTCATCAGGATCCATCCCCCTCGACATCACTGTCAGAGATGCGGACCAGGTCACAGGATTTTTTTTTTTTTTTTTTTTTATTCTTTAAAAAGATAAACAAAAACAGAGATATTGAAAAGAAAAAAACAGTCTCTAATTTGATGTTTATTAGATTAGATTAGATTAAAATGTATTGTCATTATACAGCACAAGTACAGTACAACAAAAAGAAGTTTGGCATCTAACCAGAGTGTACCAGACTGTAACAGTTAAGTGCAATAATAATATACAATGTACAAGTAATTAAATGTGATATATATAACAAGCTACTGGTAATATATGCAACATGTATTTACAGTATAATTATATAAAGTGATACAGGTAATGTACTAAGATAAGATAAGATATTCCTTTATTGATCCGCTTGGGGAAATGCGGGCATCATACAGTAGTAGCATGGGGGGGGGGGGGTACATGCATAGCATTGCAGTATAGGCCGCTAGTATGAGTATAGTAATATATTATATAGCAGCGTAACATAGAATAATAATATATTAAAATATTGTATAATACTGTATACCAATATGGTGTAGTATAAATAGTATGATTTTGTTATATTATAATAAAATAAAAATTATAAAATTATATAGTATACAGAAGTATGTGTGTGTGTGTGTGTGTGTGTGTGTGTGTGTGTGTGTGTGTGTGTGTGTGTGTGTGTGTGTGTGTGTGTGTGTGTGTGTGTGTGTGTGTGTGTGTGTGTGTGTGTGTGTGTGTGTGTGTGTGTGTGTGTGTGTGTATAAATGAATGAACCTAAATATGTAGTTTGACTGATAGATACACAAAATGGGTTTATTTATGTTGATTTAATTTAGTTGTGTTCAGGGACGGTTCTAGCATCAGACCTTTAGGGGGGCTCAGCCCCTAGAGCAGTAGCATAATTTCACAAAACGCCATGGTCAGGCAAGGTAGGGTGCGGGGGGCGGGGGGGGGGGGGGGGTTGTTTCTATACAATTCACTTATGACATTTAGGTAACATTAATGAACAACTACAGTATTAAGGAGACACCTACAGTATGTACCTGTAAGTAGTAAACATATTATTATTATTATTTTATTCCAGTCGATCATAATGATCATGATCATATTACGATCATATTATATTATTTTGAGGCCTCAAATTGATCAATTTGAGGGAAAAAAATACTTGAGGTAACTATTTTGAGGCCACAAAATATTATTTTGAGGCCCAAAATTTATTAATTTGAGGTAACTAAATACATTTTGAGGTAACAAAATACTATTTTGAGGCCACGACATATTTTTTTCATTTTGCGTGGCAGCAATAAGCCTTTGTAGCAAGCAGATTAGCTGGGCTAGCTAGCTAACATTAGCTGAACTGACATTACAGTAGCTTGATAGCTAATGTGCTGTATGTGTGTAGGGGCAGGTATATATATGGATGGTGGATTATATTAATATGTACTGTTGGACTGTGGTAATTCCATGTACGAATAAATAAATGATGATGATGATGATGATGATGATGATGATGATGATGATGATGATGATGATGATGATGATGATGATGATGATGATGATGATGATGTCCAAAAATCTGAAATATTCCTTTAATGATTTAGGCTAAAGATATTCAACACTATGCAACTCTGTATGATAGCATGTACAATAATGTTGTATATATACCATATATATATTTAGACCATATCTGTTTGTACTCCCGTCTCGACTACACAAACTCTGTCCTCGTAGGGCTACCCAGCAATGCCCTGAACAGGCTACAATACGTAAAAGATTCTGCTGCTAGGGTTCTCACCCGCACCAAGTCCTGGCACCACATCACCCCCACCCTCATCCACCTCCACTGGCTTCCAGTCAAGTCCTGCATCAATTTCAAGGTCCTCCTCATCACCTACAAAGCCCTTAACTCCCTTGTCCCCCGGTACGCGTCTATACTTTTACCAACAAACTTCCAGTTCCGTGTTCGCGTTCTGCGTTCTGATTGGCCACTGACGTTTCTGGTCATGTGACATGTGCGCCAATCGCGTGACGCCTGTTTCTGCGCCTATTTCCACCTCTAACAGCCTGCAAACTACCTAACGCCTAGTTATATTTCTGGTTAAGCTTAGGCGACTCTTTCGAAGTTGGTTAAGGTTAGAGTTTGGACTCCGGTCTCCTCTCCATCCCCACCACCAACATGCGGACTGTTGGTCCCAGAGCCTTCTCTGTTGCCGCACCCACCCTCTGGAACTCACTCCCTCCAAACATCCGTAGTGCTACATCCCTGCACTCTTTCAAATCCCAACTCAAAACCCACCTCTTCACCAAATTTGTAAATTACTCTGCCTGATTTCCCTCTTTTCTTTTTCTTTTCTTTTTCTTTCTTTCTTTCCTTTTGATTTTGTTGTTACGTTGTTCCCTGTTCCCCTTCCCCTAGCTGCCCCCTCCTGTTAAGCGCCTTGGGTCTCCTGAAAGGCGCTATATACATTTAAGATAAGATATTAATATTATTATTATTATTACATATCTGCATATAATCCTTTTTACATATCTGTAGATTCTATATCTATATATGTACATATCCCTTACCTAGTCTTACTAGTTACGCTGCTGGTCAGTATTCGATTAGATTCGATTAGATTCCGATTTATTGTCATTATACAGCACAAGTACAGTACAACGGAAAGAGGTTTGGCATCCAACCAGAGTGTAAATGTATCAGTAAAGTGCAATAGTAATATACAATGTACAGGAGATTACACTGGGTATAAAATATATAAATAAGTACTACTGAGTGTAATGTACAGTGATACAGGTATAAAGACAGTATGGTAGTAGTCAAACTGGCCAGCAGCGTAACTAGTATAGTAGGTAAGGGATATGTACAGATATAGTATCTACTACCATAGTGTATTTATACCTGTATCACTGTACATATTCATAATATTATTAATATTAGCACTATACTCAGTAGTACTAATTTATATATTGTATACCCATTTGAATCTTCTGTAGCCTATATTGTATATTACTATTGCACTTTATTGTTACATTTGCACTCTGGTTGTCTGCCAAACTTATTTTCGTTGTACTGTACTTAAATCAAATCAAATCAAATGTATTTGTAAGGCCCGACAACACACCCAACCCATGGGCCGTACACGTCTTCTTTAAACAAATCAAGAAGAAACATCACAATAAGTGAAGAACAAAACAAGAACACCATAAGGTCCAAAATGTTTTAAATAAATGCAAATTAAATAAATGCAACACTCCCAGACTTATCCCACGTGAAGGTAAGGAAAAACTCACTAAAACCTAGCAATAGGAAAAAATGCACAACAGGCAATGTGGAGGAGAGAAACCTTAGGTCGCTTTCACACTGGGCTGTTTGGTCCGGACTTTCGGACCAGAATTCGATAGTTCTAATAATTCGATGGTTTTTCGGGTTTGTGTGAATGCGTGTCGAACTCGGTTCGCGGACCAAACAGGCGAACTCTGGTCCGCCTGAAAACGTCGGTCTCGGTTCGGCTTCATCGAACCAAACGCGAACCAAATATAGGAAGTGATTATTATTACCACTGCTCGCAGCACTCACTGCAAAACAAGCACACTGCATCTAATCTATCTATCTATCTATCTATCTATCTATCTATCTATCTATCTATCTATCTATCTATCTATCTATCTATCTATCTATCTATCTATCTATCTATCTATCTATCTATCTATCTATCTATCTATCTATCTATCTATCTATCTATCTATCTATCTATCTATCTATCTATCTATCTATCTATCTATCTATCTATCTATCTATCTATCTATCTATCTATCTATCTATCTATCTATCTATCTATCTATCTATCTATCTATCTATCTATCTATCTATCTATCTATCTATCTATCTATCTATCTATCTATCTATCTATCTATCTATCTATCTATCTATCTATCTATCTATCTATCTATCTATCTATCTATCTATCTATCTATCTATCTATCTATCTATCTATCTATCTATCTATCTATCTATCTATCTATCTATCTATCTATCTATCTATCTATCTATCTATCTATCTATCTATCTATCTATCTATCTATCTATCTATCTATCTATCTATCTATCTATCTATCTATCTATCTATCTATCTATCTATCTATCTATCTATCTATCTATCTATCTATCTATCTATCTATCTATCTATCTATCTATCTATCTATCTATCTATCTATCTATCTATCTATCTATCTATCTATCTATCTATCTATCTATCTATCTATCTATCTATCTATCTATCTATCTATCTATCTATCTATCTATCTATCTATCTATCTATCTATCTATCTATCTATCTATCTATCTATCTATCTATCTATCTATCTATCTATCTATCTATCTATCTATCTATCTATCTATCTATCTATCTATCTATCTATCTATCTATCTATCTATCTATCTATCTATCTATCTATCTATCTATCTATCTATCTATCTATCTATCTATCTATCTATCTATCTATCTATCTATCTATCTATCTATCTATCTATCTATCTATCTATCTATCTATCTATCTATCTATCTATCTATCTATCTATCTATCTATCTATCTATCTATCTATCTAT
>NC_140167.1:190035409-190045409 GCF_963971535.1 Notolepis coatsorum
GCACACACACACGCACGCACACACGCACGCACGCCACACACGCACACACACACACACGCACGCACGCACGCACACACACACACACACACACACACACACACACACACACACACACACACACCACACACACACACACACATACACACACTGTCATTTAGCACTCTGGAGCATTACCCAACATAAAAAAAAACTTTTCACCCCATTTTCTTCTGGACCAAGTATATATTTTTTTGCCGCGACACCGAGGGACCAATTGAGACAAAACTCTGTTTGCACCGCCCGGTTTGCTGTGTACGTCTCCACTGCAGAGAAAGCACACATTGCCTGGAAGTGAGTAAATCACCAGGGTGGAAATAATAGAACGACTGAGCACAGAAAGGGGAAAATAAGGCAAAGCGAGGCTACAAAGCAGCTCTAGCGCGCTTAGCATGCGCTTATTAGGCCTCGCGCCTCTGCGTCGGCTCTGCCGGGAGATTTGAGCGGAGCTTATTTGAACTGGTTCCGACTGATGGTGAGTCTGGGGGTATTCTGACGAAACGCGCGTGACACCACGCTCAGGCTCACAGGGGGGCCTGTTGCCATGTACACTCTCTCTCGGAAAAGGGGGGAAACAAAATCAATCCCCCTGAAGAAAAGAAGAAATAAACTCTGTTTATTATGTTTGTTTTAACTGAAATGCATGGCTGGGTTACTAGTTAGATGTACCGGGCTGTGTTACTAGTTAGATGTACCGGGCTGGGTTACTAGTTAGATGTACCGGGCTGGGTTACTAGTTAGATCCTTAGAAATCAGAAAGGTCTTTATTGCCTAAGTAAGTTTGCACATACAAGAATTTGTTTTGGACGTTTGGTGCAAAGGATAGGGAATATGGAATAGGTGCAATCTAGATATGAAAAGATATTCACCAAGAAAGTCCTCACATGGCCTCCTAATTCACTCTAGCATCTTTTAGGGGGGAGGGGGGGACCAATGCTCTTTGGTCAAAACCTCCATTATCTACAGTCGCTCACATTGTTAGATTCCCATAAGAGTGGATGGACATATGGGCATATGTTGTACGGTAGTTCTCTTCCATCAGTTCTAAGATGCCATGGTCCTCACAACATCCTATCAGTCCTGTGAAGACTGAGAGGAATCAGCAGCAATTGTGACCCCAGCTAGGCCCAGGCTAATCTTCCCTTTGTTTCCCTGCCAAGCAAGGCTCTCAGAGTGGTCGCATGTTACCAAGGGCCCATTCACACGTCACCGCCCCTGCCATACAGAATCACGGGGCTCCGGTCAGAACCACAGTGTTTTTCGGACTGATTAGAGTATGAAATATGAAGAGAGAGAGAGAGAGAGAGAGAGATGAGAGAGAGAGGAGAGAGAGGAGAGAGAGAGGAGAGAGAGAGAGAGAGAGAGAGAGAGAGAGAGAGGAGAGGGAGAGAGAGAGAGAGAGAGAGAGGAGAGAGGAGAGGGAGAGAGAGAGAGAAGAGAAGGGAGAGAGAGAGAGAGAGAGAGAGAGAGAGAGAGAGAGAGGGGGAGAGAGACACAGGCCTGCTCACCCGCATGAAGTAAAGCCATAGTTTTGCCCATGATGATAATGAGGGAACTGATTCCCGTTGTGTCCATGGTGATTGTGGCTGTGATCTACCCTTACCCACTATAGACCACCGCGCAACACTTCCGGGATTCTGAAATCGGGGAGGAGATTGCGGGGGAGGGGGGGGGGGGGGGCAAATGAATGAATGTGGATGAGAGCCTTGACATTAAGTGATTGCAGATACGGCTGTGGGGGTGCTAGAGACATGATCGAATAGACTTGTAATCGCCTGAATCTCCTGAACACGGTGCGAGACATTCCTAATCGATCAGAAATAAAATCGGCAGCGAAAAAGACAGTTTTTAAGCATCGATTCCCCATGCACATGCGCAGATTGGCCACGAGTGTGACGCAACGCACATCCACCCTGGAATGTTCCATTAGAGGGGGTGTTGTGTTGTGAGGAATGTGAGCGGCAATTGGAGCATCAACTACTAACAACAGAACAACAAGCAGCCATGCCCTAAAAGCAGCTGGCAAGGTATAGCTAGCCATTTTTTTAAATATCGTAACCTGCCACTCACATTCTCACAACACAACACCCCCTCTAATGGAACATTCCAGGGTGGATGTGCGTTACGTCACACTCCGTGGCCAATCTGCGCATGTGCATGGGGAATCGATGCTTAAAAACTTTTTCGCCGCCCGATTTAGTTCTGATCGATTAGGAATGTCTCTCGCTCAGGAGATTCAGGAGATTCAGACGCATACAAGTCTATTCGATCATGTCTCTAGCACCCCCACAGCCGCAATCTCCTCCCCGATTTCAATGTAACGCGGAAGTGTAGTTGTCTATAGAGGCTACCTTTCACTACCAGACTACAGACGGTTAACCCTTTCACTACCAGACTACAGACGGTTAACCCTTTCACTACCAGACTACAGACGGTTAACCCTTTCACTACCAGACTACAGACGGTTAACCCTTTCACTACCACACTACAGACGGTTAACCCTTTCACTACCAGACTACAGACGGTTAACCCTTTCACTACCACACTACAGACGGTTAACCCTTTCACTACCACACTACAGACGGTTAACCCTTTCACTACCACACTATAGACGGTTAACCCTTTCACTACCACACTAAAGATGGTTAATCCTTTCACTACCACACTACAGACGGTTAACCCTTTCACTACCACACTACAGACGGTTAACTCTTTCACTACCACACTACAGACGGTTAACCATGTCACTACCACACTACAGACGGTTAACCATTTCACTACCACACTACAGACGGTTAACTCTTTCACTACCACACTACAGACGGTTAACTCTTTCACTACCACACTAAAGATGGTTAATCCTTTCACTACCACACTACAGACGGTTAACCCTTTCACTACCACACTACAGACGGTTAACTCTTTCACTACCACACTACAGATGGTTAACCATGTCACTACCACACTACAGACGGTTAACCATTTCACTACCACACTACAGACGGTTAACTCTTTCACTACCACACTACAGACGGTTAACCCTTTCACTACCACACTACATATGGTTAACCCTTTCACTGCCACACTACATAATATTAACCCTTTCACTACCACACTACAGACAGTTAACCCTTTCACTACCACACTACATAATGTTAACCCTTTCACTACCACACTACAGACAGTTAACCCTTTCACTACCACACTACAGATGGTTAACCATTTCACTGCCACACTACATAATGTTAACCCTTTCACTACCACGATACAGACGGTTAACCCTTTCACTACCGCACTACAGACAGTTAACCCTTTCACAACCACACTACAGATGGTTAACCCTTTCACTACCACACTAAAGATGGTTAACCCTTTCACTACCACCCCTACAGAAGGTTAACCCGTTCACTACCACACTACAGACTGTTAACCATTTCACTACCACACACTGAAGGTTAACCCTTTCACTAACACACTACCGAAGGTTAACACTTTCACTACCACACACACTACAGACGGTTAACCACTACCACACTACCGAAGGTTAACCCTTTCACTACCACACTACAGACGGTTAACACTTTCACTACCACACTACCGGTTAACCGTCTGTAGTGTGGTAGTGAAAGGGTTAACCTTCGGTTGTGTGGCAGTAAAAGGGTTAAAGACTGAGACCAGCTTAGTTTGTGTCAACCTTGGCTCTTGTTCAGAATAAAGTGACTGGTTCTCATCAGCCTCCAGAGCCTTCCTCGCTCAGGCACTGTATCCGATTAGTATTATCCTCCTTTATTAGACTACGGCACAAAGGATACAGCGAGGCCGTGGCTCTATCCCTCCTCCCTCCCTCCCTCCCCCCCCGCCCTCCTCTCTCTCCTCCCTCCCTTGCCGAGATTGGGAAGCCACGTCAGGTTTCATCTGAGCTGACAATTTTTCCAAATGCTCCGCCTCTGCTCTACTTGATCTGGAGAAAGTTTGGGGAAATTCTGTGTGTTAAAGAGCGTCCTCCACTCCTCTGCCCCCACCCTGCCACCCTCGCAGCAGCGGCGCCCGTCACCCCCCCCCCCCCCGCTTCATTAGCCGACCTTTAGCTGCCGAGCAACAATTAGGCCTGTCGTAGGGCTACACTAGAGCCCGACTCTGCCGGGCCGACTCCGTATAGCGAGGAATGAATAGACTCTGACTAATGATTGGCTAAGGAGACCTGACAGCGTGTTACAGCCACAGCTGTAATTGAATACAAGCTCTAACAAGCCTTTGAATGAGAGGAAGAAATATTTCATAAGGTTGATGCAATTTGGTGGCCACGCGCAATAAAAATAATGAATGCGCTCCCTTCACATTTTAAACGTGTAATTGACGCTTTTTGGACGGTTCATTGCAAATAATAACAGCGGCAGGGATGCGATACGGACACACGCGGTATCATAACGAGATTCTGATCCCGCGTTCTCTCCGTGTAGCTCCATTGTTTCCTGCCATTTTGGAAACCTTTTACATATCAATGTGTTTTCTTTTGTACCCCGCTTTTTTTAACGAGATTGATGTCTCACTTGCAGAAACAGCCTGTTATTGGCTGAGCACAGGACCTTTGACAAGCTGTAGACAATAGAGGCAGCGTGCACTTCCTGCTTCTCCTTTTCTGGTTGGCATTAATCACTATGATGCGTGTGGGTCCCACTCTGCCCATCTACTACCCAGCCAAGCTTGCATAGTTTATGTGTTTGTCAAAGAAATGCAACTACTTAAAAACATACTAATCAGAACTTACAAAAAAAGATATATATCACTAACTACATCATAACAACATCGAATAATGTTATATAATTTGCAGTGCAATGCAAATATGCTCTCTTCAAAACTTTTGAAGTTGGGAGAGCGAGGGGAAGGTTTCCCCCTCCCACTGTGGTCAAAATTGGGACGAAGAAGAATAAATTGGACATCAAAAGCTCAACGCAACATCGCCGTCCAGTATCCAGGACATCCGTATTAGACGTGTGTCACCAGGGACCAGTAAATGAAAGGATAGAATGATGAATTGGACCAAATTACATTGAAAAAACAATCAAATATTAAAAGAGGGTATACACTACTTTCCCCACTCTGACATCAAGGGCAACACACCAAGTAATCAGCAGGCTGAAGTATTCATCATTGCCTCCATTTAGTGTAACGGTAATGAAAGATATGTCAGGCCTGACAGTGGAGCCCCCAGCCGGCGTTCTCATTACCCACAAGGGACATGGGAGACATTTGGCCCTAATAAGGACATGATTTAGGCAAATCAGGTCGTTAGGATAATGGGGGTGCTGATAATAAGGCACTTTTGGCTTGTTTGTTTTCCTATGTTGTGGCGTATTTTCCCCCGCATTCACATTGATGAACAAAAGAAAAGCCTGTCTGATTGGTTCCTGTCTTTGATTTTAATTCTCCGAATGGGGCGCCCGCGCTTGTGTGCTTTGAATCCACCGGGGATGAATCGAGATGAGGTTTGAATTTTTAACCGTCTTGAGACCCACATAGACCTCCAAAGTGCCACATTAAGGCACAGAGAACTTGAGGAACACCACAGGAAATCCATGATGTGATCTGTGTATCAAAAGCATTTTACATGTGGAGGTTTCTGTAAGATTTCCATAATTTTAGCTGGCAAGCACTTCTGTTCTGGAAATTGCTCAGAATCCCCCCCTTATGGTCAACCTAGGAAAGTCATACGTTCCCGGAAGGCCTTAGGTCTCTAGTTTGAGTTTGTAAAGTTTCATGAGGTTGTGATTATCCTAGAGGTCACAATAGGTCAATTTATACAATGAGGTCAAGTAAAAAAGTCTCACTACAATGAAATGGCTACTATTGGGACTAACATCATCCACAAGAGTCTCAGATTTCCAGTCATACCCAATTTATGCAATTCCAAGACTGTTTAGGGACCCGTATGCCAGAAATATTCAAATAAACCATTTTTATAATAAGGCCAAAATAACATATGTGTACTTCATGCAAAGAACACAACTGCATGGGGACCTTCCTTCCCAGCCCTTCCCAGAGACATTCTCTCCTCTCCCCAGGCTCCTCAAGGCCGTTCCTACCGCCGCCTCTACTGCTCCATGGAGCCCGACGCTGCTATGCTCTGCTTCGTGCCGGTTGCCGGACTATACTCAAATCAACTCTAAATGGATCTAATCAGTGGATTGCATAATTTCTTCAAGAAGCAGAATAAGGCTAACCCTCTCTGCCTATTGGGACATCATAATCGGGCTACCAACTTGAAGACCGTGGTCATTTTTGGATTATCGAAGCTTTTGGACTGCAATAAGAAGATTTTGGATCTGTTTACCGCGCACAGGACCTACCAAAATGAACTGATTAAGACACTTGGACACTTGGACTAATAATGCATTCAGTCATTTGGACGGAGTTGTTAAAACTCACTCCACTCAAATCAATAGAGTTATATTTCACTCTATTAAAATCAAATTTAAAGTGACGTGGCTGGGATAAATGTGCCAGTCAGTCAGCCAAAACAGTCAGCTTCCAGACATGGCCTTTAACCTCTAGAGGTGAGACAGGTTGGATCACTGGTACGGTCTCAGTTTTTAACTTCTCTAGAGGGCGTGACAGGTTGGGACACTGGTACAGTACATTCCCTGTTTTTAACCTCTCTAGAGGTGTGACAGGTTGGATCACTGGTACGGTCTCAGTTTTTAACCTCTCTAGAGGTGTGACAGGTTGGATCACTGGTACGGTCTCAGTTTTTAACCTCTCTAGAGGCGTGACAGGTGGATCACTGTGGTACAGTCTCAGTTTTTAACCTCTCTAGAGGCGTGACAGGTTGGATCACTGTGGTACAGTCTCAGTTTTTAACCTCTAGAGGCGTGACAGGTTGGGATCACTGTGGTACAGTCTCCAGTTTTTAACCTCTCTAGAGGCGTGACAGGTTGGATCACTGTGGTACAGTCTCAGTTTTTAACCTCTCTAGAGGCGTGACAGGTTGGATCACTGTGGTACAGTCTCAGTTTTTAACCTCTCTAGAGGTGTGACAGGTTGGATCACTGGTACGGTCTCAGTTTTTAACCTCTCTAGAGCGTGACAGGTTGGATCACTGTACGGTCTCAGTTTTTAACCTCTCTAGAGGCGTGACAGGTTGGATCACTGGTACGGTCTCAGTTTTTAACCTCTCTAGAGGCGTGACAGGTTGGATCACTGTGGTACAGTCTCAGTTTTTAACCTCTCTAGAGGCGTGACAGGTTGGATCACTGGTACATTCCCTGTTTTTAACCTCTCTAGAGGCGTGACAGGTTGGATCACTGGTACATTCCCTGTTTTTAACCTCTCTAGAGGTGTGACAGGTTGGATCACTGTGGTACATTCCCTGTTTTTAACCTCTCTAGAGGTGTGACAGGTTGTGTCATGGCTACATTGCCTGTCGCTCTTTGCTTCACTCTCTATCGCACCAGGTCAGACACCAGTGCTACATGCTCCCTCTATCTTATGAGAACTCAGGTGTCCTCATCCCCTGAAGTCAATGAAAGCCAGCGGTGCTAACACACCAGCCAGGTGGGTCCCCGATAAAAGGCCCAAATCGCCTGCTGGAGCCACCAACATGAAACCCCTTGTGGCCAACAGAGAGCAAAGGGTCAGGCAAAGGGTCAGGTAATTATCAGGCATGTGCATCTAAGATGTTTTTGTGGCATGTCACTTTCCACCCCCCACCGTCCCACATTATTGACACAGCATTCTCACAGAGACAGAGAGAGAGAGAGAGAGAGAGAGAGAGAGAGAGAGAGAGAGAGAGAGAGAGAGAGAGAGAGAGAGAGATAGAGAGAGCGAGAGAAAGGTGGCATTACAGCCTCCTCACCTCTTACAAGGGCAAATGTGGAGAAAGGACTTTGTCATTTGACAGTGAATATGTGACAGCCGTTCCTGTTCCGGTTAACTGTCTGTAGTGTGGTATAGTGAAAGGGTTAATGCTACATTCTCTCTCTCTCTCTCTCTCTCTCTTTCTCTCTCCCTTCACCGCACCCGCCCACATCTCTCTAATTGCATGGTGAACAACTCTGAGCACGTCAGGGAATTACACCGATGATCTGGTGGAGATTAACCGTCCCACTATGCATTGTTGCTGCTTTATTTGCATGATAATTAGTTGACGGCAGTGAGAATTCTAATTAATTATTTATTTCACAACTATAGGTGCACGCACAGAGTGTGACAGACAGAGAGAGAGAGAGAGAGAGAGAGAGAGCGAGAGAGAGAGAGAGAGAGAGAGAGAGAGAGAGAGAGAGAGAGAGAGAGAGAGAGAGAGAGAGAGAGAGAGAGAGAGAGAGAGCCACATGCATTAATTAAAGCGATTAAAGGATTGACTGAACTTTGCCTTGATGTGTTTATTGAATGAATAAGCAACGTGACAGGTGAGTGTTTGACTTCCACAGCCATTCATTCTACCGGTTAAATCTTCATCTTCACACTATCTTCATTTTCTCTATTTCCCGGATTAATAATCTGTTTGTGAACTATTCATCGATAATAAAAATCGACCGACGGTAAACAACGCACGTTTGTTTTATTCATTGCCATATCCATCCATCCAGTTTGTCTGGACTTACTGCACGGTAAAATCATCCAAGCGCAGTATGAATGACAAATTGACACCACTGAACCCTGTCAATAATAGATGAGTGGTTACAGGTTTGCGTGCTCACACCCCCCCTCCCCCTCCCAACCCCACCCCCGTCCCACCAGCGCCTGGATTCAGACAAACCGTGAACACAGAAAAAGTTGTAGGGTGAATCAAGGGAAAGGTCAGGGGGGGGGGGAAATAAAGGGAAAAAAATCAGAGTGATGTTTGGTAGTTTACTGCTCCATGACAGAGTGCCCATCAAAGCTCTCTCTCTCTCTCTCTCTCTCTCTCTCTCTCTCTCTCTCTCTCTCTCTCTCTCTCTCTCTCTCTCTCTCTCTCTCTCTCTCTCTCTCTCTCTGAGCCCTCCTGGGCCCTGGAGCAGCAGAACGGTGGAGCGTTAGGGTGGTCCTCTCTACACACCACCCTTCACTTCCTCCGTCTCCTTACCCACCCACCCTCCTCTCCGCCAACCTTGCTTGGTCTCCTCCGAGGGCCGCGCGTCGGGAGGGGTAAGCGCGGAGAGGGCCGGTGGAGCCGAGTGCGCTTTACGAAAAAATTAAAACACCTCCTTATTGTCCGCCTTCCGCACGCCGTCTGTTACTCCCGCCGCGCCGCGCCAGGCAACAAAGGGAGCGGGGGGGCTATTGCTCCGATAGAAGCCAACAGTTGGTAAGAGGTTTGATTTGAGTGGTGAGAATGCCTATTTGCCCAGAGAGCGCCTGAGGATGAGGGCCGACCGGACTGCCGATGGAACGGAGCTGTCAGCTGGCATCCAGCGATAATTGCTTCCCATGGCAGGACCCCCACGGCCGAGGGGGAGAGGAGTGCCGCGCTGGAGAGGCGGCGCGGGAATCCATTTTTTCACCGCGGCCCAATCATAATTGTTTTGCGAGGATGAGGATGCTCGTTGCCAATCTGCGCGAGGGGCCAGGCTCTGATTGACACTCATTGACCAGCGAGAGCAGGGGATGGAGAGATGGAGGAGGTGGAGGAGACGGGTGGGGTGGGGAGGGTATTGAGGTGTATGTGCTTCTGTAGACCTTGACTATCACAGTGAGTGTCACTCAAAAGATGAGACGTGGAGGGGAGTGTGAGTGATGGGAAGGTGAGAGAGAGAGAGAGCGAGATATGTATTGTCCTGCATAAGGGGAGAGAGAGGGGAATGGAGGGAGAGAGAGAGAGGGAGGAGACGTATTGTGGTTTTGTGTGTTGCCATAATCAACCCACTCCGTGCAATGATTTCCTCTTTAATCTATTTATCCCTTTCTAAATCCTACCGTGTCCCAGGTGAATGATCACTCGTGCACGTCAATAGCGCGCTAACCCTGACAACAGACGGCTTATACGTTA